>NC_048430.1:10930742-10950709 GCF_013103735.1 Etheostoma cragini
GAACTATAATTTGCCTAAATATGATTATTTTGTATTTCTGTCTGTCTGATTGATGCTTGTGTTAAGAAATAAATCAGATGTTACTTAACAGTTACTCACTACTTGAGTGGTTTTTTCATCAAGTACTTTTTTACTTTTACTCAAGTAATTATTTGGATGACTACTTTTACTTGAGTCAAATTATTCTGAAGTAACAGTACTTTTACTTGAGTACAATTTTTGACTACTCTACCCACCTCTGACCATATCTAACGTCCATGGAAAAGGACGTTAGATATGGTTGCAGCAGGTTATCTTCTCTCAGTCTCCTCCCTCTGACACAGCGCTCTCTCATTTCCTCATTCATTCGGTCTGTATCAGGCGCATTTTAGCGCAGTTTGTCATCTGCATGAATAGAAAAACCCGACTATTTTCATTTCCAGATACTGGAAAAGACAATAAAATTATGAAAAGGGTGCTTATAATCAGGTCTGACAAAAAAATACCTTTCAGTCCATAGGGAGTTGGGTTGGGAACCGAAGGGTTGCTGGTTAAAGTCCCTGTATGGACCAACGTGTGGATTGGTAGCTGGAGAGATGCCAGTTCATTTCATGCTCTTGTCCTAGGCACTGAACCCCCCCCCCCCTATATTGACACCACCATCTTCATGTTCATGACAGGTGTCATGAACATGGAGATGGTGGTGTCATTATGTCTTCTGCACATCCCTTTAAATAGTGTTACCAAAAAATCTTTGAATCAAAGATTGAATTGAGAATCCTGACACCCCTAGTCCTTGAGACTGAATATATCAAATTAGTAAAGTAGTGTTAAGATTCACATGAATAGCCGTTTGTTTGTGTTTCAGCTTTATATTCAGATGTCCAGACAGTGATTGTTGGTGAAGAACATCAGCAGGAGTGGAGCTCCAGCCTGGACCAGGAAGACAAAAAGCCCCCTCACTGTAAAGAGGAGCAGGAGGAACTCCGGATCAGTCAGAAGGGAGAGCAGCTTCAACGGCTGAAGGAGGCTGATACCATCAAGTGTACATTCACTCCTTTCCCTGTGAAGAATGAGAATGATGAAGAGAATCCCCAGTTCTCAAAGGATCATCACAAACAAACTGTAGCAATAAAAACAGAAGTTGATGGAGCGGACTGTGGAGGACCAGAAGCAGCCATGAACTCGGTTCCAGATACACATTTACAACCAGACACTGATAATGAGACTGGAGACTCTTCTGAACCTGAGACTGATGACAGTGCTGATTGGAAGGAGCCCAGAGAACCACTGTCAGGTTTAACCTCTCTGAATGAGACATTCCCTGTTAGTGATTTAAGGTGTAGTGCTGGTGAGGACAAGCGTGGGGAAAGTTTAGGCACCAGTGGACATCCGAAGAGACACACAGGATCTCATACAGTAGACAAACCATTTAGCTGCTCAGTCTGTAAGAAAGCTTTTACAGTGAATGGGAGTTTACAGAAACACATGAGAATCCACTCAGGAGAAAAACCATTTAGCTGCTCTGTCTGTAGGAAAGCTTTTATAGATAGTGGACATTTGTATAGACACATGAGAATCCACACAGGAGAGAGGCCATTTAGCTGCTCAGTCTGCAGGAAAGCTTTCATAGAGAGTGGACATTTGCAGAAACACATGAGGACCCACACAGGGGAAAGACCATTTAGCTGCTCCGTCTGTAAGAAAGCTTTTAAATGGAGTGGAGATTTACAGGCACACATGAGAATCCACACAGGAGAGAAACCGTTTAGCTGCTCAGTCTGTAAGATGGGTTTTACAGTAGGTAGAAGTTTACATAGACACATGAGAGCCCAACACCCAAGTGTTACACAGGCCCCCATTGTTTTTCTTCTCCCTGTATACTCTACCGAGGTGATCCTGATTTGATCGTTAGCGGGTACTCAAGGAAGGCTGGAGGAGCTTTTGGTTGGTGATCCCAACCAGGTTATAAGCTGTTCAGTGAAAGTGCTCATATTATACTTTTGGGCTTTTCCCCTTTCCTTTATTGTGTTATATATCAGACTGAAGCAGCTTTTGGTTGGTGATCCCAACCAGGTTATAGGCTGTTCAGTGAAAGTGCTCATATTATACTTTTGGGCTTTTCCCCTTTCCTTTATTGGGTTATATATCTTGTGCATGTTATAGGTTTACAAAGTGAAAAAGCTCAAAGTCCATCCCAAAGGCACTTACCATCTCCAACAGAAAACACTGTTCACAAACTGCTCCAAACTGCTCTGTTGTAGTCCAGCCTTTACTCCCGTGACGAACGAGTGCCATTTTATAACATGTTAAAATGCTCGCCTAGCTGCTAGCATGGCACGCCCTCCTGCTCGGCTTCTGACTGGCTGGTACTGCACATGTGCGACTCCCAGCAAAGATGGAAGAGAAATGAGAGGCCAATCCCATTTTGCAGCAATAAAATTGAAGTGAGATGAACAAAAAGAGGAATGTTTCTTTTTAGATAAAGCAGATGTTGACAGTTTCCTTTTGGGGATGCCCTTTGAAATTGGGAAAAAATATAAGTTGGGGAAAAAAGGTTATATAATTGCAATATGTTTAAAATCGCAATAATATTTTACCGTGGCATAAGTATTGTGATGATATCGTATCAGGAGGCATCTGGTGATTCCCACTCCTACTCTGTATTTAAAACAGAGAGCTCTACACACTGAGTGAAAAGAGGAGCTGTGCAGTACAACATTTTATTTTTTATTTTTATTAAACCACGTAAATCTATTCTAAGAAAACATCTAAATACAATTCTGAATCAGAAAATTAGCACATGTGCATGTGTGTTTTCTATAGGGGTTCTAACAAGGGCAGACTGCTCAGAGACCAATACTGCCTTTAATTATTTTAGTCAATTATACTTTTTGTATTCTTTAACAATGAAGAATTGTGCATGTTACTCTACCATGTGCATCATATTTTGCATCCGTAGCACACAAGTTGTGTTTTCTCCAGTGAACTGGGACTTTAATTTGGGAGGATTGTACAATTGTAAAAACAATTGTGAATGTACATACTAGTTCAATCTTAGTTCACTGGTTCAGTAACTATTTAGTGTAGGCTGCGGTGCATTCATGGAACAACAGGGAGAGGGGGGAATGTATGATGAATACAATGTGTTACGGTCATGTTAACAGTGTGCATGGAATTTATCACGTCATTATAGTGTCTAGATTTTAGAGTCAAATTTCTTCAGTGTCTTACTTTTCTATGACCAAATATGGGCAATTTTACTTTTTCATAACTTTTCTACTATGACTTTTTAATTTAATTTTTACACATATACTTATTGAACAAGTTTTTCAACATACACTAGTAGGACTTTTTTCAACATGCGATAATATTTTTCACTTTTTTGACTTTGGTTGACATACCATTCTGTATCATTTTTCATTTTTGCTATAGTACGAGTTATTTATCACTTTTGTCCACATACTATAACTTCTTTACCACTTTTTGCAACAAACTATACCAAGACCTTTTTTGGCATAGCATAATATGACCATCACTTTTTTGTAAATACTATAGTATGACTATAGTATCACTTTTTGGACATGCTATACTATGACTTTTTCCAAAACACTATTCCATGACTTTTTATCATTTATTTGCACCTGAGAGTCCACTATGGATTGCTCATGCAACAAATGAAGGCAATTAATACCTTAATAAGTACATAATTGTAAATATTTATATAAAAATACATCAATTAGTTCAATTGATATATTACAAGGATCTGTTCTTAATGTGAGAGATAGCCATGCCCCCTGATTTGCATATAAGAACCAGAAATTAATAGAGGGAAATAAATATATGTGGATTTATGAAATAAAAGTCTCTTGAATAAATAAATATGGACTTATGAAATAAAAGTACCATGAAATAATTAAAAGTAAAAACCTTTAATATATTTATTTAACTCTTTGATTAATTTTTACATGCATATTTTCATTTATTTATGTATGTGTTGCCTTATTAATTTATTTCATGATGTTTTTCAAAGGCATATTTATTTATATATTTATGAATTTATTTATGAAGTTACTTTATATTGAATAAAACGGCTTTCCATAATACTCTACCATGACTTTGCATAATTGTTTTGGACATGCTATACTATGACATTTTTTTTAAACATACTATTCTATGACTTTTTTATACCTTTTCTAACATACAATACTATGAGTTTTTTGACACGCTATACTTTTGTCGACATGCTATACTATAACTTTTTGCACTTTTTTTGATATAATATACTATGACTTTTTTAATCACTTGACTTTTTTCCGCATTTAAATAACAAAAAATATAATTGTAAACAAAAATTATAATTAGCAGTAATGTTTTCTATGATGGATGTTGAAGATTAAGAACAAGGCTTTTAAACAAGTTGTTTAGGATTAATTAACAGGCTTGAATCAAAGATGGTTCCAACACGGGGGGAGAGACTTTGTCACGATTTGTCTAGTACTTGAACCCATAAGCAGACCCGGACAAGGTAAGTTGGAATAACAAGGTGAGTATTTATTTGTAGTATGAATATTGAAGTGGGTATTTTTGGCAGTGGGTGAATTAGGGAAGCTGGAGGGTTTATGCATATCTGAGAATGCAACTGTGAAGTTGTCGGCCAGACAGGCGTGAGTTTCTATCCAGGTGATTCACTGTAGACAGAGGAACAGGAGGCGGGTTAGCGACAGGCAAAAATACTTTTAAACACTAGAGGCAAGATACAAGCGCTAACATACTGGTTAGGCTAACAATCCAGCAGGGAACAGAGGTCTGGTTACAGCTTATATGGAGCAGAGGGGATCATTAGGACCGGGGGTTCAGGTCGCAGATAACAGCAGGTGCGTGTAGTAGGATGATCAGCAGCAATGTGTTCAGGAAACTCAGGACAAACAGACTTCAGGTTAGAGCAAAAGCAAAACAGGCTCAACATGCTGGAGCCATGACAGAAGTGGCTCGGGCATAACATTAGACCAAAACTACACGTATATCATAGGATTTATTTATTATGGCTATGACAGAAAGTAAACTGATAATGGATCTTTACCAAATAATTCAAGTTTGTAGCAGATTTGACAATAACCAGTGATTATTGATTATTATTGATTATTGTTTTCATCTTCATCCAACTTTGAATTGCAGCTGTGTTTGGAAGGCTCTGTGACCCTAAATCAACCTGTTTTGTCTTAAAGTCTAAAGCTACATGAGACTTGTAGTTAACCTGCAAAATGGCCCCAAAAGAAATGCTGTCGTGTTGTTAATTTAATTTTTTTCTTTGGCTGACCCACATGTCCCTCCAGACAAAACCCTATATTTAGTACATTATAATTAACATATGAAATAATTTGAGCCAACGTTTTTGGGGTTTAGGATGCCAATGAGTGTTTTTCCTCTGATTTCTACATCAAACTATATTACACATGACGGTAGTGTAACTTAACATTTAAACAACAATAGACCAACAAACATGAGATTATTTGTGTGTTAGGGTTTGTGTGTATGCAGTAGTTCTTGTATAGGTGATTGATTGATATTTTTGTTTGACCACTTACATACAAAAATATGACCACTGTACCCTCCCAAGTTAACCCACGTAGCTGTGGGGTGCCTTCTTCTTCCTTCCCACCCGTTGTGGACGTGCACGCACACAGACACCCATACCCATACAGATCCACATACACGCACGCACACATGCGAACAGACATGCACACCGACCCAAACACACACACATACAAAAAAACACAGACCCACACACACATGGACAGACAGACAACACACAGACAGACAGACAGACAGACCCACACACACAGAAAGAGCCAGCCACACACGCACAGACAGACAGAAACACAGACCCACACACACACACAAGACAGACAGACAGACAGACAGAACCACCCCCACACACACACACACACACACACATAAAGACAGACAGACAGACTCACATACAGACAGCCCCCCCACGCCATACACACACTCCGACAGACAGTCAGACCCACACACACAGAGACAGACAGAGCCAGCCACACACAGTCCCGCAGGCACGCACACAGACACACACACACACACACACACAGACCCACCCACACACAGACAGACGGACCCTCACAGAAGGACAGACAGATACTATACCATTACAGATGCCTTTCTCTTCCTCAGCAAGGCAGAAGCTTTCTGTACCACTTCTTCTTCTTCTTCTTCTGTTTTTTCATTAATTGGCTCTGAACATCTTCCAGCTGGGACATCAAGGTGCTCTCAGTCCTCTCCCACTCCTCGTTCTCTCCCTTCATCTGATATAATTTGATTTTCAAGTCTTGAGTAATGAAAATCTGCAAGTCCACATCTTTTAAGGCTTTTTGCAGCCTTTTGCTGGTTTTGACCAGCTGGGATTTTAGTTGCTCTGTTTCCCTGGGTGGGGTGTGGACATGTTGAGCCAGAGCTGTATCCAGCTGGGCTCTATAGGAAGCCTGGCATCTTTCCAGTCTTTCCTCTGCCTCCTCCTCCTGTTCTCGGAGAGCTTCTTCCATCTTGCTCAATTTGTCCTTCAGCTCCTGAGCTTGAGCCCTGTCCATCTGCACATAGCTCTCCAACTCTAACTCCACATTGGTGGGCTTACTTACCTTGTGCATCTGCCTCTCTTTACAATGCTCCATCTTCTGAGTCTCCACTTCCTTTTTCAGGGCCTCCTTGTCTCCCTTAATCTGCTCCAATTCATCCTCCAGGTCTTCAGTAATGAAGTACTGCAGGTCCAGATCTTTTAGGGCTTCTTGCAGCCTGTTGCTGGTTTTGAGCAGCAGGGATTTCAGATGCTCCGTTTCCCTGGGTGGGGAGTGGACACGTTGAGCCAGAGCTGCATCCAGCTGGGCTCTATGGGAAGCCTGGGATCTTTCCAGTGTCTCCTTTGCCTTCTCTTCCTGTTTTTGGAGAGCTTCCTCCATCTTGCTCAATTTGTCCTTCAGCTTCTTACCTTGAGCCCTCTCCATCTCCAGATAGCTCCTCAACTCTAACTCCATGTTTGTGGTCTTACTTACCTTACTCTGCCTGTCTCTTACCAGTCTCTTGCTGGTATTGACCTGCTGGGATTTTAGATGCTCTGTTTCCCTGGGTGGGGAGGGGACACGTTGAGCCAGCTGAACGTTCAAGTCCCACATCTTCCTCTGCATCAGCTCTTTCTCATGGCTCCAACTGCTGCCCTCTCTCTGTTGTTGGAGCTGATCCAGGTCCTCTCGGATGATCAAGTGAACTCTTCCCTCAGATTCACATTGGGTGAGCGTCGCCTCGCTGTCCTTCAGCTCACACCGTACTTGTTCTTCAAGGTAACTGAGGTAGAAATTCAGTTGTGGTTTAATCTCTCCGGAGTTGAATTCCATGTTTTCCAGTGTTTTTTCTCCTGTTGCAATGTGCATCTTTGGATTGTCAAAGTCAAACTGTCTCTGATACAAACTGCTGTCTGGGTGAATTTGTGTCAGAACTCAAGTTTGGTTCTAGTATCCAGTGTTGTTATGGCTATCCAAGTGTTGTTATGGCAACAACAAAAACATGTATTCCTTGGTTTTTCGTGGAATCACATTCTAGCTGTGATTCTATTGTTGCTATGGGACACCAGTTTGTTTATGTTTGAATATGCAATATGAATATAATGATTTCTGATGATTCCTGAAATATCATCTTATAAGTAAGAACACTTTATGAAATATGCGAGGGAAAAACATGGATGGCTTTGCACAAAAGCGATAAACACAAGTATGCGCCAGCTGGGATACCATTTTCTCTTACTCCATAAACCATGTGCACTCAGCAACTACCTATTATTTAGGACGTGCATTTACCAGAATAATTAAAAGAAATGGTGTGCACATCCCACCTTCTGGCAGGTGCAAGATAAATAGCAAGTAAAGTGAAAAAATGCAACACTGCTTTATGCTCCCATAATTTAATGCAAAAGGCAACTTTTCTTCTTTGCATTGCAAAGATCCAGGACTTTTGAACAACGTATTGACCAATACAGTCAGCATTCTTACCTCAGCTGACACACTCACGCTACGCAGGCAGTGTGCAGGAGCCCTAAGCTTCCAATGTAGGACGGAAGGAATTCATCACGTTGAATACTTTAAAATCTTCACAATAAAGCTGCAAAAACCCCTCAGACAAAAGGTTTTTCTTCGCTTCGAAAATCAGGCAATAACTTTGTTGCACTTGTTAAGAAAATGCCACCATATTCAAACACTAAGTTACCTTTAGCTTTAACCTCTAAGCTACAGCGCCTCCTACAGGATGGCCTGTCTTGCAAAGTTATGGGATTTCCCCAAGAGTATATGGCTGCAGCCCGGGGCGTCCCATGTTGTTCGTCCCGTCTCATGCGTAGGTGTGTCCAACGGTAAATCCAGAGGGTCAAAAATGCGAAATCGCGAATAATTTTCCAGATGAAATCACGGGTAAATTCGTGACCACATTGCAATCAATTGAAAAAACGTTAAAAACTGTTAAAGTAACAATTTTGTCATACATATAGTTTGCTGATTTCTGAATGTTACGGTTGTGTTGACAAGATAAATGCAGACTAGCCTATCGTCTGGAATAAAATAAGCCTGCATCAACTATCATGCCATTTCACTCATAACAGAGTCAGACTTAATTCCCCAGCCACTACACCGTCTGATTGGCAGCCAACTTAAGGACACGTCTGGGGATGAAATGCAACCAGAGGTAATCTTTGTAACAATTAGTTTTGCTGTTTAGTTTTAGTTTTGCTGTTGTATAGTATTTGTTTGGTTTTGCTGTATAGTATTTGTTTTGCTGTATAGTATTTGTTTGGTTTTGCTTTATGGTATTTGTTTTATTGTATAGAATTTGTTTTGTTTTGCTGTATAGTATTTGTTTTGCTGTTGTATAATATTTGTTTTGTTTTGCTGTGTAGTATTTGTTTTGCTGTTGTGTACTATTTGTTTTGTTTTGCTGTATAGTATTTGTTTTGCTGTTTTTAATATATGAATTCCCTGTGCGACGTCCTTGAGTACCAAGGAAGGCGTCTTTAAATAAAATGTATTGTTATTATTATCTCTGCAACAACAAGATGCTGCTGGGATTTGAACCCAGGATCTCCTGTTCAGTAGACAGGCACTTTAACCAACTAAGCCACAACACCTCTGAAAGTACCATATAAGGTTCTCAATCATGTCACGTTCTGGGCAGTAACCCAGATGTGTGATCATATTGGAGCACTGAACAACTGAACAGAGTACAGTGGAGTATTGTACACTTTGGATAATTTAGGTGAATGTAGCATTGTCTAAACAACAGAAAAGCATCCAAGATGTAAAGGCACATAGTATATTATGCAAATTAAACAGGGTGAAAGAGAATTGAGGCTTTAATATTACAGTATTGCTTGTGAAGAAGCTGTGGCTTTTTTGGTTAAAGTGTCTGTAGGTTGAGCCCTTTGAACTGGTATAAGCAATTAAACACAACACTTTTCTTCCCATTGTGGCTCACCATGTGGTGCGGGATGTACCACGATTCCATATCTTGCTGGATTCTAGCTTGATCACGGAGTTGCATAGCAGAGTTTTCCATCCACTTCCACGGGCATAGTCTTCTCTTCAAGCAGACTAACTGCCTCCTGGTATTGTCTTGACCTGGGGCCTGTTGCACAAAACTAGGATAAGGGATTAAGTAGTGATATTCAAGTTATCCTGGATGAATTTAGCTTGGACTCGGTTGTACGAAACCAGATTGAATTAAACCCAGCCAAGTAACCATGGAGATTTATTATTTGCGGCTAGCCTTGTCCAGAGCAGGCTAACAGCCAGGCTAAGATTAATCCTGGAGTGTCAAATCAGCTGCCGTCTGATCCAAAATAAACGTGTTTAACAGTTATTCCGTTGTGTTTGGCTTTGTTTTTATTAACGTGCATTAGCCTATTTGTCACTATTGTTGTTGCAAGTTTGATTTAAACCCTACTACAGTTGTTTAGATGGTTAGAAATGGTTGCACTGGCACCCAGATGCGGAGTGGGACTTTTCCCAGTACTGTTTCGAGGCTGCCTGGCGTGCGGCCGCAGTGGCCGCTGCCCGGTGGCCGCTGCCTGCCGGCAGACCTGCGAGTCATATCAGTGTCCACTCTCTCTGTAAACGTAGAGATGAGCAGCGCAGCGTCCGTGGTCTCAGCTTCAGGTTAACACAGGACGCGCTCCGAAGATTAAGTGTGACGATATTAATGTAGCGATATTCCCAGATAATAATAATGGCAGACTGGTTTAGAGACCAATACAGACATGATTTAATTTTCTTGTTGCTTATTCTTCTCTAATAAAGGACAGTTTGTGTTCCTCCTTAATATGTAGGCCTATATATGTTTTTTCTTATTGGTTTCGTAACTTTCTCAGTTAGTCTCACATCCCTGGACCAATAACATGGCCTATATACAGTAAGTGTGTAGTGTAGTTTACATTCATCACACCGGTGACACCGCAATGGTCTTAATTCTTTTTATTTTGGTGCGGTCTTGTCGAATAAACCATGAATATTGTTCTACAAATGCTCACAGCGTGTATTGAAGTCACTTACCTTTATTTCTAGTTGTTGTCCCTTTCTGATTGTTCTGTATGAACATTACTTGTACAAAGAATTAGATGAAGCTTATAGAGATTTGTGCATATGGTTGTAAAACATGTTCTCGCGTTGTGAATAAGGGTTTGAAATTAAGCCTATAGTCCTTAGGGTCCATTTCCCGAGGAACATTAATTCCCTCTGCTCACTTTTAAGGCAAAGGCTAAATAATAATACGTTTTATTTATATACTGCTTTACATGGTAGGCTACTCAAAGGTACTTTACAGTAAAACCAGCACATTTATCACTTAAAAACAGAAACATGAAACTAGCATATTTAAAGCAATTAAAACACAGTGTAGCCTACAACTTTAGAAAATGTGGAGTGACTAGTAGGCTAAGTAGATATTTTTACATCCATTCAGTCGGGTCCGCTATGTTGGCCCTTTTCTCTCCGTTTGAGCCGTATTTCCCTTTTTGCATCTTCCCCTCCTCATTACTTTCTATTAGAAGCTGCTGCTCATTGGGTGAAACATATGGCGAATGCTTCTTCTCAATTCTGCATCAGTAAATCTGTGATCGATACCATGGTCTATGTGAGAAAGCCGTGAACGTGCACTCATCCCAGCTATCTACACCTGGCTTGACATAGCTTCACCTGTTCATCCTGGCTCGGCAAACGTGCAAACGATTAACCCGCGATGAGCGGATCGCACTAAGTCAAGCCTCGCTTTTTCCCTTATCCTGGATATCTTTATTCTACTTTCATGCAACAGGCCCCCGGTCACCACTTTCACATTTCTGTATGGCAACACACCCAGCTGTAAGAGCTTCCCAGCGCTCTAATAGAGCTCCACGTTGGAAGGAAGAAGGCACTGTTGCGGTCGTAGCTGTAGCTCCCGAGCTGCTGTGAAGGCTCTGTTGATGCAGAAACTTTTCTTGGGCTGAGACACGGAAGGATACAAAGCCCCCACATCGAGAGTTTGGACATCCTGCCGGATTGTTCTGAGGATGAGATCTTCTCCCTTTAATCCAAGCTTCTCTGCTGCAGCTGGAAGGAGCATTGTGTGCTCAGACCCATCATCTATTATGCCATAGGTGTCCAGTTATGCAGGATCACTCTAATGACCTTCAATAGCACCCGGTTGCAGTAAATCGGATACAAACCAATAAACAGGGGACAGTTGGGTGCTACTTTGGATCTTGCCAAAAGGAATGCCAGGTAGGTCTTGCCCTGATTGTCCTCTGTTTGTAAGTAAGCTACAGCTCTTTCGGAAGCGTTGCAGAATGTTTGGACCTCACGTATGACTCTGTCGCAGTCAACTTCAGGAATATAGCACCTAGGCCGGTGGATAGAAGGCAAGATCTGTAGTTCCCCTGTCCACTCGTTCCAGGAATCTAGAAGCTCCTGTGGGAGGAGAGTGTCATCCCATTCCCTGCCAGCACCTTGTACACGTTCCACACAGTTAGCACTCCTTAATCCACAGGTCTGTGCTTGTACCCCAAGGTGTCGGACTGGAAGTGCCAGCTGAGCCTGAGGGTAGATTCTGGAGCCTCTGCTACCTCTTGAGTAACCCAGAGCTCCACTGGCCCACTGGTGCAGCTTAAACCATCCGGAGGCTAGGAGGATCCAAGTAGAGTACTCCAGTAGCTGCGTTTGAGAGGCAGCTCCTTTCTGTAATGAAGTATGTCTGGCCTGGGGGCTTCTCAACTGTAAAAATGTAATGCATTTGACAGCTGTGATGGCCGAGTGGTTAAGGCATTGGACTCAAAATCAAATACGGTCTCCCTGCGCAGGTTCAAACCCTGCTCACAGCGACTTCTTCATACAGCATTGGTTTTCAAGCAGTGATTTGGGAAGGATTGTTAGAGCAGATTTAATGCAACCTGCTGGACACTAGTGGTTGTGCAGGATATTAAGTTAAACACAGAAAGAAAATAAAAAATCTGGTTAACCTTCCAAAAAAATACACCGGACAGAGACAGGCCTGAAGTCAACAGGTCTTGTAGTTGTGTTTATAGAAACTGCATCCTGTTATGTCACGCAATCGTACGTGAATTTGCGAGATCTCGTGGGTCGCTGCCTGTGTGGCGTCAGCAAAAGCGTTTATGTTGCGTGGCAATTTCTTTGTCTTTGCACACCAGAAACTTGTTTGGCGTGGCTCTTCTGTTGCTTCTAGCCTTGTCTGTACGCATGTTTGTTTCTTATTGAGATGTGATTTTCGACCGGTCTTATACATTAATTTGATTACATTATTTGATTACATTATGAAGGTAATGTTACTGTTGAGCTCTTGGAAACTCTAAAGGTGAACTTGTTAATTGTTAATAAAATGACATTTGGGGAGAGAGTTTGGGATATTTACTGCACTCATGCAGTAGTATACTTCCTGTTGAACATAAATACATACTGGCTTGATAACAGCAAAGACGTTGGGAGTATTGTACGGTGGCCAACAGGGGCAAACGTCATGCAACTTCAGAAAACACATGGAAATAGACTGAACACAAGCAAATTTAGAAAGCAACATCATTCATTTGAAAAAACGTCTGCACAGCACACAACCAAATACACAAATGCTCTGCAAATACACAAGTTATGCAAAATGAAAAGCACACAAACCCCCAAAACAAATGCAACAAAAAAAACGCTGCATCCAGAGTCCACAACGGAAGTTCTCCAGGCTTCTAGAGGGGGCGCTGAGTGAAACAGCTGATCTTCGATGGAGCACTCTGCCTTTTTATTAGAGTCTGGTATGGCTGCAGCCTGGAGACCTTGGTTTCTTTTCAGAAATCCCCCCAGAATGGCCCCAACCCTAATCTCACAAATTAACAAAAACAACCCAAATAGTACCAAAGTCACTCAGTTCACTTCAATGATCAATGAATCAATGAACCATTTTGTGTAAATTTATTAAATAGCTACCTCTTTTGATTTGTCAACTCTCTATTATATCAGGGGCCCTTTATGATGCATTTACTTATGCATTATGCAGTTTTTTAGACCACAATTCAGTCAAGTTAAGTCAAGTTATTTTATAGCTTTTTTGCTTTGAATGTTCACATTTATTTAACAAAATATTGTGAATAAAC
The DNA here is from genome assembly GCF_013103735.1 of Etheostoma cragini. Lineage (NCBI taxonomy): Eukaryota > Metazoa > Chordata > Actinopteri > Perciformes > Percidae > Etheostoma > Etheostoma cragini. The sequence goes on from NC_048430.1 coordinate 10,944,400, forward strand.
CATCATGTACACTTATTGGCTCACGTTCTGTCACTATATCTGTTAAAATATAAATATAAATGATTACTTTAAATGTTGTCAGCTAATTTAATGGTTTTAACTTCCTTTAATAATATAAACACCCAGTAATAGTAAATCGAGGCGTTCATCAATCAGTCAGTATATTATGCAAAGTATACAAGGTGATAGAGAATAGAAGTTTTAATATTACCATTGTACTTGAGGAGATGCTGTGTCTTAGTTGGTGAAAGTAACACAAGCGGTTGAAATGGGTGTCCTCAGGAGGGGGGGGGGGCTGGCGTCTCTAACCCAATGGATGTTGGGGGCTCGTAGTAGCTCCTTTGCGTCGAAAGGAACCAGTTGAGATGGTTCGAGCATCGGGTAAGGATGCCTCCTGGGGGTTTAGACCCAGGACTAGGTAGAGAGATTATATGGCCTATCCCCAAGTCGGAGTTGTTTGATGTGGCTTGGGAAAGGGAGGTTTGGGGTCCCCTGCTGGAGCTGATGGAAGAAGATGGGTGGGCTGAAAAGCAGGTGCTGTAGCTTAGTGGTTAAAGCGCATGTCTTGTAAACAGGAGATCCTGGGTTCAAATCCCTGTAGTGCCTGAGAATCACTTAACATGATTCTCAATCCTTAAAAAAAGCCAAATTTTTCAGAGAACAAAAGTGACATGTTGTTATGTAACACTTCATGTCTCCTTGTTTAGCAAGTAAAATGCTTTTGGTTGGAGGTTCTTTTGCAACTTTAATGTGAAGATTATAAAGTTTTTAACTTTATGAATTCCTTCAGTCTTGCTTTCGAAGCTTAGGGCTCCTGCACACTGCCTGCATGGCGTGAGCATGTCAGCTGCAGGTTAGCATGCCTACCATATTGGTCAATACTGTTAACATGGGAGTAATAAAAATAGACACGCCACACAGCAAACGCTGTGTTAACTGGTAAGGAAGACTAATTTAGGACTGTCTTTTAAGCTGATTCCAGTTTTCAACTGGAAACTGTGTTTGAAGCCAAACTGGATTTGTGGCGACAGCGCATGAACAGAGACATATTGGACAGGTTTCAAACATTAGCTGTGATTTTGGGTGCGACTAAGCCTTCATTCTTCCAGATGGTGCACGATCACCTGTCTTTGCTTTTAAAGGAGTTTGAGTGCTACTTCCCAACCACAAAAGACCCACAAAGGGGCAAGATATGGATCCGCGACCCATTTGAATCTAGCATGTCTGTGCAAGAAGAAGTTCAGCTGTTGAAGACCTCAAAGTAAAAATCTTAAAAGTATGGGATATCTTTAGCAGGAAAAGATACCCCCCCCCGATTTCATAACACCATACCTGTCTTTTAATGTAAATATAAATGTGCTGTATTTATATAGCGCTTTTCCAGTCTTAACGAGTGCTCAAAGCGCTTTTACATCTACAGGAAACATTCACCATTCACACACATTCATACACTGTGGCCGGGGCTGCCGTACAAGGTGCCACCTGCTCATCAGACAAACATGCACACACATTCACACTCCGATGCGCAGCACCGGGGGCAACTCGGGGTTTAGTGTCTTGCCCAAGGACACTTCGACAATGACTGCAGGGGCGGGGATCGAACCACCAATTGGCAGGCAACCGCTCTACCACTGAGCCACAGCCGCACCCCATGACTAACTCCATTGTGTTGTTTGTTGTGCCCGACTACGAGCACTTATGAACACCCGCCCAACTCTTCCTCTGATTGGCTCACCACAAAATTTTGCTCAACCTCAAGCAATGGTCAGCATTCATGCGCTTGTCTCGTGCAAGGCTCAGAGATCTAGTTGGTCTGATGAAAAAAAACTATTGTTTAATAATAATAAAAATTAATAAATTATAGTAACGCGCCGCATTTTTTGGCATTAACGCTAAAGGCATTATCAAGATGGGAAGAATGTTGTTAAGTTGGCTCTTAAAGTTTGTAACGTTGGTCCAGAGTTTTTTGAATGACAAGTGCAACATGGACACATGTAATTTTACAAAACAACGTTCCATGTCTCTTTTGCGCTCTGGAAAATCATGCAACAACCTGGTTGCAATTGTTAAGATACCACCATACGCAAACACTAAGTTTACTGATAACCAGGCACTGCTGGGATTTGGACCCAGGATCTCCTGTTTACGATACAGGCGCCTTAACCACTAAGCTACAGCGCCTCATAGAGGCCTTGATTGTCATGCAAGAATACAATGAGACAGTGAACAGGGTTCTATCCATCCATTTTTGTCAACCAGCTCCAGCATGGGACTCCAAACTTCCCTTTTCCAAGCAATTGGGGAATCCCGAGGCGTTCCCAGGCCAGGTTGAAGATATAGCTTTCATTCTTAAACTGCATGTTGCGTTAAAATGTGTTGTAACTAGCGTTACTGAGGTTGTAGCGACTATAATATTACCAAAATTTAATCAGTAATGCGTTATGTTACTGCGTTACAGCAAGAAGTAGCCTATGTTATTGTATATTACTGCCTGTGGATCCTGGGTTCAAATCCCAGTGGCACCTTGTTGTTGCAGAGATTACCTCATGTAAATAATGTATGTCCAATACCCATGCTTCCCATTAAACCGCCCTGGTAGCAAATGACAAAGGAAAGGAGGGAGGAGGGGCTAGAATGTGTTACTTTTGTAACACGTTACACTCCCAATACTGCCAGTCAGTATACTGTAGCTTTAGCTTATAAAAGGTAATAGACAAATTAAGATTTAACATTTTAGCTACTCGTGAGGTGCTGTGGCTTAGTTGATGAGATGGGTGATGAGATGTGGATGATTGGGACAATGAGAAGGAGTGGGTTAGCGTTCTCAAACTGATGAAGGGAGAGACCTGCAAGGTACTGCTACCTTTTCTGCAGACTGGCTGCCGAATAGGATTGATCTGCCAAGGACTGGATAAAAGCCAGACTTGTTATTAAGTTAGCAGTAAAAGTTTTTAACTTGGTAAAGAGTTCGTGCAACATGGACACATGTAATGTTACAGAACACAACAACGTTACATGTAATTTTTGTTGGAAAATCAGATAATGTTACGATTGATAAGAACACACCACCACATGCAAACACTAAATTAACTAATAATTAGGCACTGCTGGGACTTGAACCCAGGATCTCCTCTTTACGAGACAGGCGCTTTAACCTCTAAGCTACAGCGCCTCCAACACTTGGGGTCCACTGCTGGAGCTGCTCAACGAAGATGGATGGATGGAAGGAACCCTGTTCACTAGCTTGTTGTATTCTTGCAAGACAGGCCAACCAGTAGGAGGCGCTGTAGCTTAGTGGAGTGTAAGACGTTTGCTTGCTATTCTGGATCTTGCCAAAAGGAAAGCCAGGTAGGTCTTGCCCTGATTGTCCTCTGTTTGTAAGTAGGCTACAGCTTTTAGAAGTGTCGCGGAATATATCAATCTCACGTACGACTATGACATATGACGTATGATTACCGTGTTACAGCAAAAAGGAATACATTACTGTATTTGCCATACTTTAGTAACATATTACTCCCAATACTGCCATCAGTACACTGCATATTTAGCTTATACAAGGTAAAAGACAAATTAAGACTTAACATTGCAACTACTCTTGGAGGTGCTGGGGCTTAGTTGGTTAAAGTGCCTGTCTTGTAAACAGGAGACCCTGGGTTCAAATCCCAGCAGCACAAGCTTGTTGTTGGTGTACCTCTGTTAGCATCATGTCTACCCTATCCCGATTAAGCTACCCTAGTATCAAATAAAAAGGCAATTTACACTGAAACACTACATTAACACAGACATAAGATAATACATGTTAAACACAAGTTTAAGCTACAACATACACCAAGTTCATTCATCAGCCATTTCTGTTCATTTTGCCTAATTATGTTGTTTGTACACTGTGTACACTGTACACTGGAGCCTCTGCTACCATTTGAGTAACCCAGAGCTCAAGGTTGTCTTCTCTGGCCTCCTTTGGCAGGTGATAAACTACGCTGGAAACATTTCTGGCCCACTGGCGCAGCTGGAACCCTCCAGAGGCTAGGTGCGCCCGTAGCTTGTCCACTAGCTGTGTGGCATCCCTTGATGTTTGCAGGCTCTGGAGGTAGTTATCAACGTAGAAACATCTTTCCACTGATGAACGGACAGTATATCCAGACGCACAGTGATCTTAGACATGCTTCTGCAAGGCAAAGCTTGCGACTGCCAGGTACTTATACCTCTTCTGCTACTGGATAGGATTGATCCGCCAACCCTAGGCGAGCTGCTGTGAGGGCTCTGTTAATGGAAACTCTTCTTGGGCTGAGAGACGGGGAGACACGGAATGACAGCTCCAGCACTTGTTTTTACTAGCCTAGAGGACATATACATAAGGAGATCAGAATTGGTCCAAGCACTCTCAGTGTAAGAGGTTTAAAAAGCTTTTATTGGCTTTAAAGCAGGTTGGATAAAAACATACTTTCACCAACTTTATCCACATTATTACTGAACTTCAGTCTTCATACCTGTACCCTTTAACTGTATTTACATGTATAGATTCAAGTCTGGATAAAAAACAGTCTTGTTATCAAGTTGGCTGTAAGAGTCTTAAACTTGGTTGAGAGTTTTTGAATGATAACTAATGAGAAGGAGTGTCCTGGTGTTGTTAAACTGCTGAAGGGAGAGACCTGCCAGGTACTTATACCTCTTCTGCAGAGTTACCTTTATGCAGGATCACTCTGATGACCTCGGTCGATCCAACTATTGTTTATGAGGTAGCTCCTTTGGTGCTCTACTGTTAACATCATAACGGACTTGCAAAGGTTTCCCTTGAGAAAGACCACAAAGCTTCTTGAGCATAGACTGTGCTGATGGGACCTTCCATGTGCATCATTGTCACATTAAGGGCAATATGTCACAGGTCCAACAGTGGTGCCCCGTGGAGCTGTCTTGGTAACAAACTGACGTTATGGTTGCATTTCTCACAGAAATTGTGCAACAGGTTTAACGAATGTGTTCAATCCATTTCCCTTCACAAAAAAACATTTGCAAAGCAGAGTTTGAAATGGCTTTCAACAGTATTGTTCAAATCCCTGCTCATTGTTCTCAAATATCATTTATGGTAAATGGTCAAATTTATCAGTGAGTCAGTATATTACGCAGCGCATACAAGGTGAAAGAGAATTTAAGGATTAACACTACAGAAGCTGTCACAGAGGTGCTGTGGCTTAGTTGGTACAAAGTACCTGTCTTGTAAACAGGAGATCCTGGGTTCAAATCCTAGCAGCACCTTGTTGTTGGGTTCTATCTGCGGGTTTGCCCAATCCCCATGCTACAGTACTATGCTGGTAGCCAAAAAGTAAAAAGATAACACAAAGTGTGGTTTCACTTTACACTACATTAATACATTTTAAGATGTTACATGAATAGTCAGCATAGACTATAATACACACTTAGCTTTATTCATCAACAATTTCTGTTAATTTGGGTCAATGATGCTGTTTTGATGAAAATTGATAATTTGACAATGAGCTCTCATCCACTCTGTGAGGAAGAGCCTGGAAGACCTCAAATCAAGCAGTCGGGCCCTTAGGTGCCTTGGCCGGTAAAGTTCAAGTTTATTTACTCTCTGACCTCAGTCAACATCACATGTACCTTAAACCCCACCCAAAAGTGATGTCACAGGTCCAACAGTGGTGGCCCGTGGAGTTGTCTGGTTAAAAAACTGACATTATGCTTTTAACGTCAGGTTTAATGAATGTGTTTAATCCATTTCCCTTCACAAAAAGCATTTGCAAAGCAGAGTTTGAAATGCCGTTCAAGAGTATTGTTTCCATCCCTGTTTGCTAGCTCATTATATTTTTACAACAGGACTGTACCAGTAGGAAGCGCTGTAGCTTAGTGGTTATAGCGCCTGTCTTGTAAACAGGTGATCCTGGGTTAAATTCCCAGCAGTGCCTGATTATCTGCAGATACAGTAACCCATTCGTTACATGTTGTTATGAATCTAAAAAACTGTACTCACAGCATGTCTCTTCATAACTCCTGTTAAATCATATTACTCTAAGGCCATCCAAAGTGAATTTGTGTTTGTTTGGTTTGTAATAGATCAATGTTAGATTATCTTGTTTTTAAGGGTTTTTAAATTGTTCTTTGTGTGGAACAAAGGATTAGAGGAATACGTCACAAACCAGGCCAGGGTCTTGAGAGTGTTGGTCAGCAGTTGTTCCCAGCTAACAATTTTTGTTTCCCGGAACGTTCTGGGAATGTTCGTTTTTGGTTGTGGGAACGTTCCCTGAAGGTTTTTTTTGGTTGTAGTTTGGTTGTCTGTAGGTTAATTGGAAAG
>NC_048430.1:10950809-10997734 GCF_013103735.1 Etheostoma cragini
AACACTAAGAAGGCTCAACACAGCATGAGACTTTACTCCAAGTCTCGCCTGGGGCTCAACACATAAACTCAGCATTGACAACATGGTTTGTGCACAAACAGCTTACTAAAAAGAAAAGATTTGGAGCAGCTCAGTGCATGACTAGCATAGCTAGCAAGATAGCGGACGACGTAGAAAACGAAAGCTAAAGTAAGTTGTTTACTTCAGCCAAACTTTTATTTTTGGTCAACCTGATCCGAACTGGAATATAACAAAGCCGTACGAGGGAAATAGTTAAATGTTAAACCACAAACCCTCCCATTAAAACCACAACATCATTAAACTGTAAAGTACTTTGTTTACCTTTTCGCAAGCTTTCCAAGTCGTGCAGCATGGTCGGTCTGTGCGTGGTTTTGTCTTCTTCGCTTAACGCGGAATCGGTCTCCTCAGAGCAGAGGCTCTCCTACTGGGTAGGGGGTGGAACGGTTCGGTTTGCAAACTAAATTAAAGAAGGGAATTTTCTTAGTTGTGAAAATCGTTCTATTGATAGATTCTTGTTTTTTAAGTATTTTAACTAATACTGTTAAAAAAAAATGCAAGCACAAACATAATGTTTCAAGCTAAATTGATATCAGCCTTAAAATGAATAGATCTTGCTATGCAGTATATTTCACTTAGATTGTATAAGTACAATATTTTTTGGGTGATTTTAAATCTAGTGACAGCAAACCTTTGTGGTAATTCAAATACTCAGAACAACCAAAAGCAACCAAAAAAAACCAAGCGGGAACGTTGTGTGAAGGTACGGTGCAACCGCAGGGGAACGTTACGGTTGGTTGGTTTTCTTAACGTTTAGGGAACGTTATACCCAGGAGGGAACGTTCCCTAAACGTTAGTTTTTGGTTTGGTTTGAACTAACCTTTAGAGAACCAAAAACTAACGTTCCCTAACGTTCCCTAAACGTTCTGTGTTAGTGGGGTTAGTTTGGAGACATGAAAGAATCTCTGATGAGAGACGCAATTGTGCGGCAATAATGGCTCTGCAATGATGGATAGATTGCTCAGGGAAGAGAATCTGACATCTGAATCTGATTTTATAGCAAGCCAATGCAGAGAAGCTAATACAGGAGAAATATGATCTCTTTTCTTAATTCTGGTCAGAACACGTGCTGCAGCATTTTGGATCAGCTGGAGAGTCTCCAGGGACTTATTTGCATCCTGATAATAAAGAATTACAGTAGTCCATGCATTTGTACAGTAACAAATGCATGGATTAGTTTTTCAGCATCGTTTTGAGACAGAATGTTCCTAATTTTGGCACTGTTACAAAGATGGAAAAAGGCTGTTCTTGAGGTTTGTTTTAGATGGACGTTAAAGGATATATCCTTATCAGAAATAACTCCTAGATTTCTGACAGTAGTGCTGGAGGCCAGGGCAATAATTTATAATTTCTACAGTTTACACCATACCATTCAGAGTATATCTTTAGATAATGAAGTTTGGAGGTGTTTAGGGCCAAGCACAATAACTAACACACCAAACACAAGAAGTCTCTTTCATATAGACCTTAGTGGTCCCCTAATACTGTATCTGAAGTCACTTTATATAGACCTTAGTGGTCCCCTAATACTGTTTCTGAAGTCTCTGTTATATAGATCTTAGTGGTCCCCTAATACTGTATCCAAAGTCTCTTTCCCAAAATTCAGCCGTGGTGCAGACTTACAACCAATAGAGCCATTCACAAAATGAGCTTTCCTCAGTATGTGCCATTTCTAAGTCTGTAGCTTTTGAGGAGGGGAGGGGGCAAGGTGGAGGCTGGGGGTGTGGCCTTGACCAACTACCAATTTGCTCCTTTGAAAGCCATGATGTCTCTCTCTCATGGGTGGGCCAAATTCTCTGAGTGGGCAAAGCAGAAAAAGGGGAGGTAACCTTGCCTCTTATGACCTCATAAGGGGCTGAAAAACCTCATAGTTTCCCTCGTCTAAGGGGTAACAAACTCTGAAGAGTTTGCACTAAACCTTCTTTCTGAAACAGACCAGATAACCAAAGTGGAGAAAAAACATCCAGACTCGCTGTGAAAAGAGAGGTGAAAGAGAATTGAAGCAGTAATATTACAGAAGCACTTCCAAAGGTGCTGTGGCTTAGTTGGTTAAAGTGCATGTCTAGTAAACAGGAGATCCTCGGTTCAAATCCCAGCAGCACCTTGTTGTTGGGTTCCATCTCAAAGTTTACCCAAGCTACAGTACTAGGCTGATAGTACCAAGAAAGCATTAAATGTGATTCACCCAGGTGTAAACTACATTGCCAAGATGTTAGAAGAAAACGTCAGCATAGACTATAATACACAATTAGCTTTATTCATCAACAATTTCTGTTAATTTAGGTCAATGATGCTGTTTTGATGAAAATTGATTATTTGACATTGACCTCTCGTCCACTCTGTGGCCTGGAAGACCTCAAATCAGGCAGTCGGGACCTTATGTGGCTTGGCCGGTAAAGTTCAAGTTTATTTCACCTCTGACCTCAGTCTTCATCACATGCACCTTAAACCCCACCCAACGGTGATGTCACATGTCATCCTCGATTCCTCCCTCTCCTTTCAGTCACACATAAATAGTATCTGTCGATCTGCTTACTTCCACCTACGCAACATTAACCGCCTCCGTCCGTCCCTTACCACTCACACTGCCTCCATCCTTATCCACAGCCTCGTCACCTCCCGCCTTGACTAGTGTAACGCCCTCCTTTTTGGCCTTCCTCAAAAATCCCTCCATAAACTTCAACTTCTTCAGAACTCAGCAGCTCGTGGCATCACCAGAACCCCCTGATTTCATCATATAACCCCGGTTCTTCAGCAGCTCCATTGGCTTCCAGTTCAATTCAGAATACAATTTAAAATCCTTCTCCATACTTTCAAAGCCATCCATAACCTTGCTCCTCCTTATCTGTATGAACTCCTTCACATCGCCGCCCCCTCCACCTCACTGTCCCTCATTCTTGACTTATCCTTCTAGTTTTATTATATTATTGATTATATGGTAAATGAATCTGTCGAGTATGAAGAGAAGCAGAGAGGTGAAGGGTTGACGTGTCTGCAAGCACTAAGAGCTCTTCAAGATAGGATGTCGCTTGACCATTCAGAGCTTTGTAGGTCATTTAATGAAGAAAATGTTTTAACGTTTTCTTAAATGTGAACATATGACACAGCTGCTGTTGGACCGGCAGCTTCATTTGTACTTGCGTCTGGACAGACACTCAAGAAACAGCAGTTGAACTTCATTAAGATTTTTTCATCTACCAGTCCTTAAAGTTTATGTTTATGATATAAATATTAGGGGTGATCCGAGTATCCGGCTGAAACGAGTATCCGGTACGGATAAAGCACTTTTGCCGAGTACAAGTATTATACGAGTAATATGAGTCAATATCCGTGCTCGGATTGAATACAACTCCTCAACTGGCCGCGCAGCGTTCTGTGATAATCACAGCGACCCCCCCCCTCCGCCTACAAACCCGCTCAGATCAATCTCACACACACACACACAGAACACGGAGAAATGCGCTCCCTCGGCCTCTCTCTGTCTCTCTCTCTCTCTCTCTCCCGCTCCGTCAGTCAATCGGGTCTGCGGATCTGTTCCGTTAACGTTTAGGGTTTCTTCAGCTTCAGGTTTGTTTTTAACTTTGGTTTGTAGTACTTACATATTAACCAGTAGATTTCTGGTAAACGTGTGTTTCAGACAAGCTGCTTGGTTTAAATGCAACTCCCGTTGCGTCTCTGCCATCGGAGATTTGTTTTTTTTTTACTGTCAGCTGTCCCCCGCCCCCGCCCCCTCTCTCTCTGTGTCTCTCTCTTACTCACACAAACACACACATACACACACACACATATACCTGGTGTGGAAATAAAAAAAATAAAAAATAACCAAAAACAACAAAAAATCACACTGATCATAAAAAAAAGAAAAAGTTTAAAAAAAGAAAGTTATATTGAGTATGAAAACTCTTGTTCATTACATTTTACTTCATAATTGCAACTGCATGTGTTGTATTCATTGTTCCAAAACGTTCTGTATATTGTATGTTTGTTACCATGACAACTCCATTGATCTGAAGCTTGATGCTGTCATGTAAATAGTTTTCAAATCAGCAATAAATATAACAATTTTTGATCAACTCATATCAACTCATATCAATTGCATGCTTAAATAACATACCGGTTAGAGACCCTAACATTTCAAGAGAACCCGACCCCCTTCCGGGTTAAATCTGACCACTTCCGGTTTAGGCCCCGCCCAGTCTGAGTACGGATACGGATACAGATAATTCATGTGGTAAACAGATACAGATACAGATAATGCTGTACTCGCTCATCCCTAATAAATATTATAATAAAGTATGAATACATAATGTTTTATGAAGCGCTATAGCCTTTATACAGAAAGTTCTTCATTTGAGTGGATAGATATTTATGTGCAGCATCAACAGGCTTTAACCAAACACAAAATGTACTGTTCTCAAGTCAGAACTCGTTGAAACTGTACTTACCCTCATTAGATGAAAGTAACAACAACAGAAAGAATTGTAACTTAGTACATGAAGCTATTTTTTTGAGGAGATGCAAAGTTAGCCCACAGACCACATTGCACACTAACAAGGTGTCCAATTAATTTCGAACAGGCTGTTTGCATTAGTGGTCATTGGTTCCATCTTGGTTTTGTTCCTGTCGTTTAACCAGAATAAACCAGAATTTTCCCCAAACACATTTATATTTTTGTACATATGTACACATTGAAGGTAATGCATTTTTTTTTATATAAATGTTCAAACATTTGAAGTTGCGTCGGATGTGACGATGTGGTTTGACATTACCAGTACTTTTCTTCTAATAATTTGGTTTCCAAACAATTCCTTGTTTCTAGTTACAGCATAAATTAGGTGTGTGGTTTCTTATTACTGTCTAACCAAATAACTTCTTGTTTTGGTCTTATTTCATAGAAGGTGAGCTTATTATATCTTCTTTATGTACTAATTACAGGATATGTTCAGGTATAACTGTTTGTATTCTGTCTAATAAAAACATTATTTCCAGATATGGTCTAATTTGATACAAAGTACGACTTGAAAGCGTGACCAAAAGGGGTTTAAACAGTAATTCAAAATAATTAGGAACCACCATAATTAAACAATGGGATTTAATGTAAATTAAGTCACATCTTTGGGGCAACAACTTGAAAAGATCATGAAAAGATAAATAAAGTGAAATGAAATTAATAACTAACTAGTAAAAGTGCATATTACTAACAAATTCTCTTTTGTACAAAGTTACATAGACCGTGTGTATATTCAAAAGCATTTATTCACAGAATGAATAAAGCACAAGTATAATATACACCATCTGACTCAACTCAAAGACTGAAGCAGAAGGATGTGTGTGTGCAAGTTGTAAAGACAAAGACAAAATGGCAGAGCTGTGATTAGGAAATCAAAGATGGTCTTTGTTAAGGCCTTCTTTGTTTAGACTTATACTTGAAAAACAACCGCTCAAGCCAAGAAAAGCTATTTTACAACTAAATACGGCACTACAATGTAAACTATACGGGCCCAGCAGGAAGTTGCATTTGGTGGTCAGTGTGTTGCATCTCGCAAAAGCAAATCCGGAAGCGTAGAATTGTTTTTGGCGTATATGACACAGAACAACTCCCATAGGAATTAACAGGGCTCCACCTCAAACCTTGTATTAATGTCTTATAACACATCCATCAGAATCAGATAAGGTTTCATTTCCACAATAAGTACACTTATGTTGAATTTGCCTTTGTAAAATGTGCATAAATAAAAAAACATATTAAACATTCAAATAAAATTATAAGGGGGACATAAGTCTCCTGTGCTGCCTCAGTGAAATCAAAGGGTGTAAAGCAAGAGGTTTGCTTACTATTACAGTGTGCTTGTCTGGAAGTTAAAATGTGTAATTAAATGTGCCATGTTACAAAAGAGGATGCTAGTTACATGCAAGACTGCTGATGTGAGACCTGAATTAACATCAACTTAGCAATGTGGATGTCCACTAACTTGACTAAAGCAAAAATGTAAAACACATATAGGTCTGGGTAGCATTAATTCCAATTAATAGATTGGAATATATGTCAAATATTGTCTCATAATCAATTTCTTGCTCTAAAGATCCATCAGGGTCCGGACCCACTGACTGTGGCTGGAGTCTACCGGCTTCAATCAGCTGACTGACAAGGTCAATCACAATCTAATTTTAAAAAAGTGGTCCGATATTGGCTTTGATACGGGAGCGCTGTGCGTTGTTTCATAATTACATGTCTTAACGGCGTCAATGTGTGAAATAAAAATTTGGCCATTTGGATTTCTTATCCATAACAAAAAGGTGTCCCACAAGGCTCTGTGTTGGTCCTGAACTCTTTACTATCTATATTAATTAGCTAGTCTCTTCTTCATATGGTTGTGTCGCCCATGTGTATGCAGATGACACTATTCTTTACTGTACTGCAGGTACCCCACAGGCTGCTACTGACAACTTGCACTACTGACAACTTGCAGCTTTCCTTTAATTACTACTTTTTACCGGCCACTCTCTCTGACCTTGAACTAGTCCTTAACTTGCAAAAAAACAAATATGTTATTTTCAAGAGATAGAAATGTGGATTTTACAAACTCCATATTTTAACTGTTGATGGCTATCCTATAGAGAGAGTTGCTGATTATAAATTACTCGGACTGTGGCTTGATGAGAAACTCTCATTTAAGACTTGTATTGACTGCCTCGCCTACAGAAACCGGTCTAGCTTTCCACTGTTTAGTAGGAAGAGTTGTAGAGGCAGTATTTTTGTCAATATTAGACTATGGTGATGTAATATATAAGCATAGACTATTTATTATTACGCCCTTAGATTTATCACCGATGATAGTTATAAAACACACTACTGCATTCTCTATAGTAAGGTTGGCTGGTTCCCTTTCCTTGAGGTGCAGTTACCACTACCACTGTCTTTGTTTGTACAGCCATTAGTGATAAACTTCCTCTCTACTATTACATTGGAATCTTTGTTTCTATTAAACCAGATCCAACAATTGGATAACTCTTAGGGTTCCCTGCGTGCGTTCGGATCTTGGAAAAAGTGCCTTTCTTCGATGCCCCAAGCACATAGAACACTCTGCAACAAACTCTAATAATACATTTATTTATAATGCCCTTTACATTTCAAAAAGAAATCTCAAAGTGCTACGATTAATAGGGAGTTAAAAACAGTTTCCAGAATACAAAACAACAGTTTCCAGAATACAATACAAAACTCTAAAACTCTAACCAAAAACTCTAAGGTTAGAGGAACTACTTCTGCTACTGGTTTTACACAAGTGGTATTTAATTTCCACTCTTTGAGTTTTGCTCGTTACTGTTTTTTGTGTGCATGACTTTTGATGTAAACTTGTCATTGAAAAGGATGGAAACCTTTGAGTATAAAGGTTAAATAAAAATAAAACAAAATAAAAATACATGTCCCTCAACCGAAGTTATTAAACAGTTAAGAGCGTTGCATAACTGCTGATACTATGCAACTGCCAGCACAGGATGACCACAGAAAAAAACCTTTGTTATCTGTGGCAGTTTCATTATTGTGAGAAAGCCAAGTTGGGAGAATTATGGTTTTGAGGTCAAATGACGACTCTGTTGTGCTTTATCCCAATCCTGCAGGATTGAAGCTGATAGCACCAGTCCTTGAGACATTTTTTTCCAAGTCTGTGATTCTAGTTTGTTTACTCTAAGAAGGCATTTGTGTCATTTCATAGAGAAAAGTTTCTGCGTCAGTTCTTTTTCAGTAGGCCATGCTTTAGCTGAAAGCTGATCTGGACCCCCTGCTGGTGGATGCAGTAGAATCGTTAATCCTTCTGGAGTGAAGAAATGGAGAAGAGCAAATAATAATGGTAGTCGTTGCCTTTATAGGGACAGTCAGGTGTGGAGACTGGAGACCCAGCTGCCATTTTGAAGAGGGCTGGGGTGCATGGATAGGCTGCTTATTTCATTTCAAGTCCATTTTATGTTGCAAAAGTGAACAAGTTAATCTTTGGAGTTCCAAGGATCTCAGAAAAACATTTTTAAAGACCTGTCAGAATAATACTTTAATTTACTTATTTTAAAGCCTAAGATGTAATTACGAGATTTTAAATTTAGATTTCTAAAGAACCCCTTTATATTATATATCTCTTATCACTCTTCATTTTCATCTGCTCTCCTTCTAAACTATAGGTCGACTTTACATGGCTAAATGGTTTCCCACGTGTTGGGTTCTCATGTGTCTATGTAAACTTCCACTCACTGAAAAAGCTTTTTTACAGACCGAGCAGCTAAAGGGTTTCTCTCCTGTGTGGATTGTCATGTGTTTCTGTAAACTTCCATTGCCTGTAAAAGCTTTCTTACAGACTGAGCAGCTAAATGGTTTCTCCCCTGTGTGGATTCTCATGTGTGCCTGTAAATATCCGCTTACTGTAAAAGCTTTCTTACAGACGGAGCAGCTAAATGGTTTCTCTCCTGTGTGGGTTCTCATGTGTGTCTTCAAGCTTCCTTTCACTGTAAAAGCTTTCTTACATATTGAGCAGCTAAACGGTTTCTCTCCACTGTGGGTTCTCATGTGTCTATGATAATTTCCACTCACTGAAAAAGCTTTCTTACAGACTGAGCAGCTAAAAGGTCTCCTTCCTGTGTGGATTACCATGTGCTTATGTAAACTTCCACTCTCTGTGAAAGCTTTCTTACACACTGAGCAGTTAAAGGGTTTCTCTCCAGTGTGAATTCTCATGTGTTTAAGTAAATTTCCACTCACCGTAAAGGCTTTCTTACAGACCGAGCAACTTAAGAATTTCTCTCTTGTGTGGATTCTCATGTGTGTCTGTAAATCTTGTCTCCTTCCAAAATATTTTCTACAAATTGAGCAGCTATATGGTTTCTCTCCTGTATGAGATCTCATGTGTCTCTTCATATTTCGATTGGTGGCACATCTTTTGCCACACTCAGAGCAGATACTTTGATTCTCATTAGCACTACACCCGAAATCACCGACAGGGCCTTCATTATTATTCAGAGAGTTTAAACCTGACTTAGGTTCTCTGGTCTCCTTCCAATCATAACTGTCATCAGTCTCTGGTTCAGAAGAGTTACTGTCTGATTCTGGTCCGTCACAGTCCTTTCCATCAGCTTCTTTTTTAATCTGTTTAGTTGAGTTGCTAGCTGAAGGCTCTGCTTCTCTGTTCTCCTCATTTTGACTCTGACGACCAACACACTGATGGTTCCTGAGCTGTTTATACCAGGTGAATCTTTGGTCACAAATGCTGCAGCTAAACAGAATCTTTTCGGCGATCGTGCGTTTCTTCAGAAGTGTCTTGCAGGCAAATCTTTCCCAACACTCAGAGGTACTTGACAGTTTTTTACCACCAATACAAGTCATACGACTTATTGGGTCTTCAGTATTATTCAAGGAGTTTAAACCTGTCTGAGGTTCTCTGGTCTCATTCCAATCATCATCAGCCACTTTAGTTTCTTGTTTGTAACATTGTGAGGTAGCATCACTGCTAGACATTTGTAAAAGTGTATCTGGATGTGAGTTCCTGGCTGGTTCTGGTCCTTCACAGTCCTCTCCATCAGCTTCTGTTTTCATCTCTACAGTTAGTCTATGATGAAGCTGTAAGAACTGAGGTGTCTCGTCATCATCGTCACTCTTCACAGGGACAGGAGTAAATGGTAACTTGGTGATTTCAGCCTCTTCCAGCCCTTGAAGCTGCTCTCCGTCCTTACTGGTCCAGAATTCCTCCTGCTCCTCTTTAATGCGTGGGGGCTTTGTGTCCTTCTGGTCCAGACTGGAGCACCATTCATGTTCTTCACCAACAATCACTTTTTGGACATCTGTTGGTAAAGCTGAAACACAAAACGGCCATCAATGTAAATGTAACAATATTAATAAGCTTAATTCACTCTAATAAGTTTGCCCAGTAAATACTGGGCACACCTCGCCTTGCTCAAGGAAATTATAAAGGTCATTTTAAAGTGAAGACTTTGTGGTTCAGTGGTCAGGGTTGTCGCAGACTGCACCTTTAACTTATGCATAAGGACTCAGTTACATTCTATAAAGTTTTAAGAAAATGAAAACAATTTGTTTGTTAAAGGAACAACTAACCTTAGAGGCAATAAAAGACCACAAGTCATTCAAGTCTCATACCAAGTGAACTGCCATGCAAAGATGGGACCGCAGAAGCAAAATGTGGCAATAAACGTTTTTTTTTCCTTTTCTTAACTTTTTAATTTCTTGTATTTATAAAATATGTATTATGAATACAAAATAATGTACTGAAACAATTTAAATATGCTAGTGCTCAAAACATGGCTGCTAAAAAATATAAGTGGCTGGTAAAATTGGGCAAAAAAAATAATTTCCCATCCTGGACTGTCAATTTAGACAAATTGGAACCATATTTTCTAAAAATCGACGCGGATCTTCAATCCGGTTTCAGGAAACAACATAATAGAATAATAGACGTTTCAAAAGTTGTCAATGACCTGGTCAAAACCTTGGACAATAAGCAGCACTGTGCAGCATGGTTTATTGATTTGTCAAAAGCTTTTGACACAGTGGACCATAAAATACTCCTTCAAAGAATCACCTCTACTGGACTATCATAACAAGCAGTGGGATGGTTCAACAGTTACTGTACCTATCACGGAGAACACAATGTGTGCCAGAAGACTGCCTCACTTCTGCCTCCCTACATATATAAATATAGGGTTGCCTCAAGGCTCAACCCTTGGGCCTCTTCTTTTTATCATTTATACAAACAATCCCTGCAATAATATAAAAAATACAAATTATCATTACTATGCTGATGACACTGTTCTCTGTTGTTCCGGGTCCACATTAGGTCAAGCAATCACAAATTTACGGTCCACTTTTAACATCTTGCAACATAATCTGGCTACTTTAAAATTGGTTCTAAACTCTAAAAAACTAAAGTCATGACTTTCACACCTGGAAAGTCAACTAAAAACAATGTCCCAACCATTTGTACACTTTCTGGTACAGAAATTGAAAAAGTGTCACATTACAAATACTTTGGCATTACCATTGACCAATCACTGTCTTTTACATTGCATGTCCAGGATTTGGTTAAAAACTGAAATTGAAGTAATTTTTTTTTTTTCCTTTAGAATTAAGTCCTGTTTATCTTTTGAAGCATAAACACAACATTATGTCTGTGTTGGACTATGGTGATAGTTTATACATGCATTCAACCTCCCAGTGTCGTCATGCTTTGGACACTGTTTCATGGAGCCTTGAGATCCATCACAAACTTAAAATCTCTCACTCATCACTGTTTGCTGTATTCTCAGGCTGGGTGGTTCTCCCTCTCCATTCAGCGTTGGATACACTGGCATCTTTTTATTTATAAGGCAGGATTAGGACTTCTTCCTCCTTATATGAACAGTTACATCCTCCCGAGGTCTGCAGGGACATATCACCTGCTCACAGGATCTGTTTTTTTATTGACAGTCCCTAAAGCCCGCACTGACTTTGACATAAAGGCTTTTTAATTTTGGAGCACCATCTGCATGGAATCAGCTTCAGAATGAAGTCCAGTTGAAGCAGTTTGTCTCACTTTATTCTTTTAAAGGCTTGTTAATAGAACCTTGCAAAAAGGCAGTCTGTGTGTCACTGTTTTTAAATTATATTTAGGACCCATGTGTTTTGTGATGACATTGTTGTTTGAATATGATGAGTGAAAGTGTGTCTATGTATTTACCTGGAAGTGTCTCTGTGTCCATTTCAAACTGCGCTGCAGCCATTTTTACTCTTTTAAAAGATATTTTTAATCTCACGGATGTTTTTTTATTCTGGTTAAATAAACGTTTGAATGAATGAATGAATTTTTATTATACAGTCTGTGAGTATAAATCTCTTCCAAAACCTTCCTTTCCTGCTTTCTGATATATTTCCCAGGCACACATTTATTTTGAAAACATCTTTATTTATGTAAAGCAAAATACAAAATTTTGCAGTTAACAATTCAAAAGATTAAATGAATTGGTATATAATGCTGTAAAGGAAGAGCGCATTTGCATCTTACAACAAGTCCAGTTCATTTGATTAGTATGAACAGGGTATAACTGTATCTTATTCCAGATTAGCACGTTTTACTCATCAGTTGAAGCATGTAGCAGTTACATAAGGTAACTGCTATTACTGTTGTAGCTAATTTGTACACTAATACAATAGTGTTATGAACACAAAACCTTAACAAGTGAAATGTTTTCTGTGATGTTCAATAGCCTATAGGCCTACAGTAGTGTAGCAGACCGCTCCGCGATTCTGTTATTTCCACTAACCCCAACCGGACCGTCACACACCGCCTACCAAGAGCCTGGGTCTGTCCGAGGTTTCTGCCTAAAAGGAAGTTTTCCTCGCCACTGTCACACTGTTGCTTGCTCTGGAGGAAACTACTAGAACTGTTGGGTCCTTGTAAATTCTGGAGTGTGGTCTAGACCTACTCTATCTGTAAAGTGTCTTGAGATAACTCTAGTTATGAATTGATACTATAAAGAAAATTGAATTGAATTCTTACAGTTCAGCAGGCATGTGAAACGCCGATTAAATGCAAATGTACCATAGTGTGAAATACAATTTAACTGATGCTGTTTACGTGAAGAGGGCTCAGCAAACTCTTCCTTTGTGCCAACCCATATGGTGCCAATCGCCGGCTATGAATGTATAGCCGCTGTTGATTTTCATTCCCCATAGATTCTGTATCTTAGCAACCGGACTCGGCTGAAAAAAAAATGGTGCCTCCAAGGCGGCCTAGCGTTCCCAGCTGGGTATTACCAGAAGAACATCTGCCTGGCATTTTCGGTCCCTAAGCATTCTTGCACACAGGAACTAAACACAGCTGAATAAGCACAACGGTCATACATTACTTTCACATCTACAGCGGTCAGATTTACTGTGTTCCCTCGGAAGGAATCACTTCACGTGGCTAGGCACTTGTAATGACATTTTAAACATGTTAAGAGGCCAAACACGTTTACAACGTGCCCTGTTTAAGCCTGTTGGGTGCTAACGCTAGCAGGAGGATAACACAGTGTAGGCAGCGCCAATTGGTTTCATTTGTCTTTCTATTGACAGCACTCCTAATCTACAAGCAACAGAGCTACGTGTTGAAACTGACCGGAATTCTCCTTTAACTGTAATTTCAACGTAGCCAAACTACTATATTATTTTCTATAAAACACTCGAGTCGTCCTGTGTTAGTTCAACGGTGGTTCGAATTAGCCATACGACGTTTTTAAGGAGTTCCATCGTCAAATGGAAGGCTAATGCTAGCAAGCTAAGGCCTTTGTTAAGAGTGCTAAACATAGCGGATGTACAACACACAGCTAATGCCCTTCTGTTTCTGTCGACACCACAGCTTCCGCAAAGTATCGAAGCACAACCAAACACCATCTCTTGCTTCATGTTTCGACACCGGAACTTAATGAATCCGCCTGAGGAGGTAGCTCCGGCTAACAGGCTGCATAATGGTTTAGCAGAGCAGAAAGAAAACAAACCTTCTCCTCGCAGCTTCGCTTCCGGTTGTTTCCGGTGTCGGTCCATCTCGGATTAACAAACTAACAGCTCGGGTTTTCTACCGTTATATGACTCAAATAACGTCTAGTCTCCGCTGACTGCTCCGGTGTTTAGGTCGGTAACTTGAACGTAGTGGTCTTCTTCTTCTCTGATTTAAATGGCAGACCATAAACAGCGGCCTAGGTGCACACCGCCACCCACTGTACCGTAGTGTGTAGTACCAGGTCTTTGCACACTTCCGGTTATATAAAAATGTAAGAGATAAATAAACAAAAGCTATTTTATGATTATGTAACGTGAGGGATCACTCTTTATGAGAATAGACAGCAGGATGGAGACGGATGACTTTCTCATGCAGTACGTTACTGAACTCACCACAACAACAACATCTTAACCCTTGTGTTGTCTTGCCATTGACCATGCAATTTATATTTTATTTCAGGGTCCAAATTTCGAATTAAAATTATTATTTTTGGTGACGTTTTTTTAAAAGATTGTCACTTTTTTTCGCAAAAAAATTGTCCCCAATTTCCGATGTAATTGTCGATTTTTCTGCACTTTTTGTTATATGCTATAAAGTACGCTACAAAATTTAATAAAAGACCCAAATTCAATGAAAATAGAGAACTGATCATTAATGTTACTTGTAAAGAGTAATATGTGGTTGTATATGGAACCAACCACGTTATGTTTTTGGACAGTATTTTTAAAAGAAAACCAAATTTCTGATGCAGCGACACAAAAGCAAGTGGCATGGTTACGACACAATCAGTAGCCTATTTTTACAAAAAACGTCTGCTACGGAGCCATAACGTGAGGTACAAGGTAACGGAGCGTTTTATACTTTGTTGTGTTTCATTAGAAATAAACAACGGACAAATAGAGTCTTTAAAGTCTTCAGATATGAAGTTATTCACTGTCAAAGTGACGTCAAAATGAATGGGAGTCAATGGGATGCTAACGGCAGATGATGGCTTGGTAGCATCAAAATGGCGCCATGTGAGCTACGCTTAGAGAGGAGAAGCTTACCCCCTTGACAACAACACCATTTCCTTGTTTGGACCTTCCCTGTGACTGAACTAACCAATCAGAAGCGAGAACTCTAAATTACGTTGAGTTAATTGGTGTATTTGCTGGTGGTAGTGAAAAAAAAAGCACCAAAAAGTGACAAAAATATTTTAAAAAGGGCCCCAAAAAATGTACAAAAATGCAGGGAAAGTGTCAAAATCATTGAAAAGAGCTTCAGAAAAGTTTTAGTTTTCTATTTGGACCCTAGAGGACAACAAGAACATGGTCAAAGAGAAGGCATTTTGTTTTGCTTCTTTTAAACATAGTGTTAATAGGCAATCATTCATACACAATATTGAAATTAGTCAATTTAAATGAATGCAGCTTGGAAAAAGGCATCATTAACAGTGTTGATGGGAAACGTTTGTGTGCAATAGCAACAATAAATTGGACATTTGCTTGGAATACAGTCTCCAGGTCTGAAATGAACAGTTCAGGCAGCAGACCAGAGGCAAATAGAGAATAGGGTTGGGTTAGGTTTTTTTTCTGATAGTGGTGCTAAAACAACACTTTTAAAAGCGGCGCTGGTACCTGAACCGATACTTTAAAAAAAAGTACCCTACCCCGCTTCTTGAAAATTTTAACTGGCTCTGTATTTTTTGGTTCTCCTTCTCTATAAACAACATTAAAAGGAGAGGGGTAACATTTCCTGCTAAAGATTTCCCACCTTGGTCAGAAAACACAGGGGAGGCACTTTGGTACTCGCTCCAAAGCTAACTGTCACTCTCTCACTTCTCCCTCGCTCTACCACAAACTCCCCACACACACATATATGCTGGCTCGACACACACCAGCGCACAAGTATAAACATCAGGCCGCTTATGTAGGCTAAGGCAAAAGCTCTGCGCAACAAAACAGCCTTAAGGCCACTAACTTTGAAGGCAGCACAAGGCTGGCGAGTTTCAAGTGAATGCAACATCTGCGGTTTTTCAGACAACGGCAGCTCAGACTGTTGTCCGTTCCGATGTTGTAATCCTCTCCAGTGAAATAAAGACAAACCTTTACACCGTTTAGGTGAGCATTTTAACAGTGTTTAATTTAGCTGCTAGCTAACGCTAGGCTAACGCAACCTGGTGCCAAGTGTAGTATATTAATGCGCGTGACACATGGCAATGATTCAGTTGCCTCTAACGTCCGTTAGCATCAGAGAGAAGTGTAGGTACCAATATGGGTCACCGAAATCCGCGTTGCTATTTGATTAGATCATAGTCATCAAGTCACCGGTGGTGAGGTGTCAGGCCTCCTCGAGGCCCACCAGCTCACAGCTCTTCTTCCACAGCTCGGCTTGGAGCTCAGAGTTGTAGGAAGTATCCGAGGACTGCGTCCTGTGGCCGTTGTACAAGTAACAGCCCCCCACCCCCTCCATCTCAGCGGCAGCTGCAGCATAGACAGATATGGACGCTCCCTGAACTGGAGTCTGAGAAGGAAAGAACAAAGAAATTCCCTGAGGTCTTTTTTAAAAATATTTTTTAAAGATAGTTTTTTGGGGGCATTTTCAGCCTTTATTTTCATTGGACAGCAGAAGACATGAAAGGGGAGCGAGAGGGAGGAATGACATGCAGCAAAGCACATGTTATGTCCAACCCTTAGCGCAGCTAGCATTGACTTAGTTAGCGCTGGCATTCACATAATTTAGGGTTAGTATGGTACGGAGCCCTGGAGGTGATATGAAAAAAAAAAATGAAAAAAAACAACATCTACTTTTGCAATATGCCGATTTTTATTTGCGATAGCTCGAGTTATATTAGCGCTACTGCTACTGCTGCCTAGCGTGCTACTAGCTAGCTAGGTTAGCTAGCTAGTAGGTTTTTGTTGGATTTGCGAGATCTTGCAAATAAAACTCAACAGCTCGCAAAACAAAGTTGAGATCTCGCTAAATCGGCATTTATAATGGCCGATAAAATCTTTTTTAATTTTAATATTCATTCATCAGAATCATTTAGAGTTTGTCCACCAGAGGAAGCTTTACAACGTCCCTGTTTGCAAAACTTATTATTTTTTTTGTTATTGTGTTTTTGTTCAAAGGACTTTGACTTTCATGTCTTAAATTTATATTTTTAAACATTTTATTTATCAGAACTCTCACAATAACTGCCCTAACAGCCTAACTTTCTTGCAAATGAAGTAAAAAAAAACATGTTTTAGTCTTCTATGTGCAAAATATTACTGTAGATGCTTTTCAAAATATAATTTCCTCCTCGCTGAGATTGATAGATACTGTAGATCTAGAAGAGAGAGACAGAGAGAAAGTCTTACCCTGAACAGGATCTTGGCCACCGGTTTCTTCAGGGCCTGCGCGATGCTCCATAGGTTGTCGTAGAGCGGTGTGTTCACCATGCCGGGGTCCACGGCGCTGAGGGTCACCGGGAAGCCGCCGGCCCTCAGCTGCTCCTGCAGGTAGTAGGTGAAGAGGACCAGGGCCAGTTTGCTCTGGGCGTAGGCACCGAGGGAACTGTAGCTGTTCCTGGAGAGCAACAGACACAAATACTCAATCTGACTTCTGATTTTAAAGTTTGTTCCCCTGCAATCCCCTGTGGAGATATATTTTGAGGTGTCCATGCTAAGGTCATTTTTACAAATTCATTGTCCGTCTGGTTTTATTTTCAATTTTTTTTTTTTAAATATCAACCCTGTTGTCTACAGTCAAGATATGAAGATCTTTTTTTTCAGGACAAACTGGGTTATCATAATATTTAGGCTGCATTGAGGTCACTTGATTGTTAATAAAAGGTTGTAGGACCTTAAAGACAAATTAATAAAACGGAATATGAATCTTCCAGATATGTATTGATAGCACACAGAGCAGTACAAGCTAAGCCAATCTCCTCTAAAACTCTTCTCATATGTCTGGGGAGTCACACTGTGAAGAAATAATCATCATAACTTATACAGTTGACAAAATACATACATTTTCTCCCAAAAAGTCCAGACACTTTTGCCCTCATGACTTAAGCCAATAATCAAAATAATAATGTCATATTTATTTATATTACACCGACAGCAATGCATGAAGATAAAAGAAGATAATGAAATCAATTATGATTCTGATGAATCGTCCATTATAAATGGCCAATAATTGTAAATGCCGATACAGATAGATTGGGAAATGCCTAACATTGGCCAATAATATCTCACCTCCTGTTTAAGTCGTCCATGTGCACCACTCCTGCGTAGTGCGTAGCCGAGGACATGTTGACCACCCTGGAGCAGTGGCCCTGCCGTCCTGACCTCTTCAGTGTGTCCAGCAGCAGGTTGGTCAACAGGAAGTGGCCCAGGTAGTTGAGGGCAAAGTGGAACTCAAAGCCGTCCTGCGTCTGTCTCTCAGGAAGCATCATGGTTCCAGCTACACCCGAGAAGGACACACGGTTTTGGACTACGAAGTGTGTCAGTCGGTACGGTGCATTCAGTGTGAGAGTGTGTGCAACGTACCATTGTTAACCAGGACGTGGAGGGGGAGCCCTCGGTTTTGGAAAGCCTGAGCAAACTGTCGCACTGATTTCAGAGAAGTCAGGTCCAAGAAGGCAAACTCAACTGGGAACAGAAAGCCAGATTAGCACAGATTCTCAGAGCTCTGACAGAGTCTACCATGCACATGAACAGGCTAGGAAGAGTTAGTTTTCAAGATTGGATATTTCACTCAATATAGCTTTCAGGTTCATCATTGTATTTTGAGGTTGTACCAGAATACGTTTACATGGTTTCATTTTCAGATATCACCATATTTTTGTTGGACTGCACATTGCTGCAGATCCTGTTTTCACCCTTTGTGTTTAGGTCTCTGTTTTAGCTCCAGATTGAGACATCAAACTTCTATATTATCTTTGTTGGGAGTCACATATGCTCAGTAGCGAGGTAAGATCCCATCAGCTAGATGACTCTTTCTCCAGCTTTGGTAAGTCCAAAGCAGGATTAGCTGGGAGACTTCTTCTTGACAAGGGCCACTTGTAGAATACATGCACAACAGGGACAGGAAGTAGTTCTTATGGAGATAATAGTAAACTAGTGGGTGTTGTAGCAGTGTGCTGCCATTGAGAACGAGCTAGCATACTACGGTTAGCCACCAAGTTTGTATGCAGAGACATAAAATAACCCCCCAAATCCCAATTATTCTTTTCATAATATGGGCACTTTAATTGCGTTTTTGAATCAAAAATAGATTTAGAATCAGATTGTGAGCCTAAAAATTGATATTGACTCAAATTGTAACATTTTCTTAATCATGCACCCCTAGCTTTAACTCTACACTGTTTAAATATTTCTAAAAACCCACAGACAGACATAAAGTTTGACCAATAGCGCTGATTTATAAAAATATATTAAAAAATATTTTTTCTCTTGGAAAGATGTAAGTAGAATTTCATTTAAAGTGCACTTTAAACTGGAAAAAGCTGACCTAGTGTGTTTTCCACTCTTGTACTGGAAAAGCTTTGCAGACTAAAGAGGGTCTGTTTTAGATCACTCCAGCTTGCTTCTGACTGGCTAGTAGTCCTTACTGCGCATGTGAGACTCCCAACAATGACGGAACAGAAGTGAGATGTACCATGTAAGTACAACCTCCAAATACAATGATGAACCTACAAATTAGAATAATATGAGGTCTTTAAGTGAACAATTCACTACATTTAGTAGGTAAATGTACTTGTACTTAGGGTCTGTACTTTGACTACATGTATCTGACAGCCACATACTTGTTACTAATTTGCAGAATAACTTTAAATAAGTTATTAAAGTATTGTACCAGTATAGGAAGAAGTTCAAATCATCAATTATTGTTAATTTTCTCTGATTTTCCGAATAAATAGTGTTATTTAGAGCGGTTTTATCTTCAAAAGCCGCTTTTGGCTTCTAACCTCCCTGCGCAATGTTTTTTTAAATTTTTATTAAGTAATAACTATAATAATCATTTAATTGTTTTGCTAAAAAATCAATCAGCTGAAGATTAACTATCAATTTACCATTTATAATTTATGTGCAAGTTCAAGATTAAATACTGCAGCATTACTTTTAGCTCGCTGCTCAGTCACTTCACATTTTAAACCAGACGGTTGTTGACGGGGAGGACCGGGAGATAGTTTACCTTTTCCCTCGCAGTCTTCTTCCTGAATCCTCCGGACGGCCGCGGCGCCTTCTTCTCTCTCGTTTCCAGCTGGAAGTGATGGAGATCAGAAGCTAATGTCCAACAGATATTCACCCAATCCTACATCTAAACTACGTTTTCAGTTTGAAATACAGTACTTCTACTGCAATAAATCCAAAAATGACCCCAATGCTTCATAAAATAATAAGAAAACACGCTAAGCGGAAATACTCTTTTCTGACAACAATGTTAATGCAAGTACTTTCTCCTTTTTGTGTTTTGGCTTGTGTGTTGGTATCAACTGCCCAGTTTAACAGCCGGGTCAGGTTGCCAGACATACCTGTAAAAACGTAAAACCAGCAAGCTACCACTGTAACGCTAATTCTGATGTTAATGCTGATGCAGTCCAGCTTTCATTTGCAATGTTGTCTGCTAAATCTTCAGGATGTTGACCAAAAATAGTACAAAACTATGATCTGCGGGAAGTGAGAACGCGTCTGACACCAATCTCCTGTTGTGTGATCTCCAATCTCCTGGCTGAAGGCGTGTGATTGGGCAGGAGCCTACCTATGACAACATGCATGCCAAGCCTTGCCAGATGTTTCGCTGTCTCAAAGCCAATTCCTCTGGTACCCCCAGTCACAATGGCAACTCTTCCATTCTGCTTGGGCAAGACTGTGGGAGGAGAGAGGGGGGACCACATCAAAACATTAGGCACTCCTCATTTCCTGAACATACAGTATGTGGACTATGTTAGAACAGGAAGGTCTTCAGCACTAAGGATTAGTTACTGTATGACATGCCAATGCTTCGTAAATGGTATCCTTAACTAATGATTCGGTAAAGGTCCCATGGCATGAACATTTTACTTCACGAGGTTTTTGAACATTAATATAAGTTCCCCTAACCTGGCTATGGTCCCGCAGTGGCTAGAAATGGTGATAGGTGTAAACTGAGCCCAGGGTATCCTGCTCTGCCTTTGAGAAATGACAGCTCAGATGGGCCATTCTGTTACCTCCCCTTTCTCTGCTTTGACCGCCTGCATTTTTGGCATGTGTGCCGGAGAAATGATAACGTTGATGAACTAAGATAAGCGACACAGAGAAAGACATTCATACAATATATTAGACTGGGAGCTGACCTGGGAGCGTAAAAGATCTGTTGAAGGTCTGATAGAGAAGAACTTTGATTCCGCAGAAATGCAGCTTGAGAAGAGGCACCAGCACCGACAGCAGCCACATCCTTCGGTTATCTCTGCCCGAACAGCTTCAAGGTCCGGCTACAAGGAAAATATGTCACAATATGCCCAAAGATAGAAACATCCATGGTTGCATGTGTGAATGAGTTGTATTTAATAGTAGCCTGAAGCGAGTGATGTACACCGGGACAAAGGGAAATTTCTTTGGGAAACTCCACTTTAAGGTGAAGACTAGAACTAACAGATATAAGCATGGAACTTCCCCAGCTGAGAGACGGCCCTCTTGTGCTGCAATTTCTCAGTAATCACACATGAACATCTGCACAGCCCCTAAAAATAGTGTTTTCTCAATTTAAAAGAAGAAAAAAAAATAAAACCTTTGTATTGTCTTCACTTTCGGGACCCTCCCGTATCCCTCGGGTCAAATTGACCCATGACTTATTTGGGGTTTTAAAAACATTTCTGAAATAAAATTTTACTTTAGAATCTATTAACAAATATAGACTTTATTGGACAATTTAACAGTCTATAAAATCGTCAGAACTTATTGAGAAATGTCAATCAGTGTTTCCCAAATGCCCAACATGGTGTCCTCAAATGTCTCGCTTTGTCCACAACTTAAGGATATTCGGTAAGGGTTTGCAGAGGGGAGAAGAAACTAGAAACTAACTTGACATTTTAAAAGCTGCAATCAGAGAACTTTTACTTTTTCATAAACAATGACTCAAAATGATTAATCAACTGTCAAAATAGTTGGTGATTATTTGAACAGTTTACAACTACATGATTCATCTTTGCAGCTCTAATATGGGTACACAGAAACCCGCATGTGTGGGTGATGAATATATAAAATCTGTTTCTCAGTATTCTCAAAAGTGGGATTAGTAAAGGCTGCGAGAGAAAGATGATCTCACTTTGGAGTTTTTCTTTGACCGTTTGATTTGTGGCAGCGTGTCTGGATGAATAATTTGTCATAGTGTGATAGAGTGTGGCCACTTTGTGATTTCAGGGTACGTTTGTTATTTTGGAACCAAAACTACACATTTTTACAAACCACGAGTTGAAATGTGACCTGGCGACAAGTCTGTGATCCAGGACACTCCGTGAAAGAAAGCTTTCAGATTCACAATGAGGCAGTTAACAACAGTACACATCCTGCCAACAACACACTGCAACCAGAAAACATCAACAAGATCAAAACAGCAAAACACAAAGACACTCAGAAACTTAAGCTGACATTTAGAATGTTTTCAGATGTTTTTTTTTTGTTAGAGCAAAACCCCTTGAAGCCTCCTGGAAATGTAATTCAGTGATGCCTGAACAAGGCATCACTATGAATTACATTATGAATATGAAATACTTTTTTTAAACCTTTCGCGTTCTTACTTTCCTAAACCTGTTGCATTCTTCTTTTCCTAAACGCAACTGTCCCGTTCTTCTTTTCCTAAACAAAATGTTGCGTTCTTCTTTTCCTAAACCTAACTGTCCCGTTCTTTTCTTAAACCCAACTGTCCCGTTCTTCTTTTTCTAAACGCAACTGTTGCATTCTTTTTTTCCTAAACGCAACTGTCACATTCTTTTCCTAAACCTAACTGTACTGTTCTTCCTTTCTTAAACTCAACTGTGGCGTTTTTGTTTCCCAAACCCAACAACCCAATTAGTTTCCTAAACTAAGTAACAGTTGCCTGGTCCTACTAGATCCTGGCCCAGTAGCCTGGTCCTACCAGACTCTGGTCCAGTAGCCTGGTCCTACCAGACTCTGGTACATTTCATTTGTCCAGAGAGTCTGACCTCTCTCCATTGACAAGTGTTAACCTCCTTGAAGGCGGGTTCCCTTTGAAGTTTAAAACTATTGGATCTACCAAGAGCCACTCAGGATCTGCCATAATGAATCGCTAACATTTGGTCGTAATGCCGCCTTAGCATTGCTAGCGTTAACCTTGGCCAACTTCTTCCCCACTATCGGAGTGAGCTGGAAAATCAAACGCTCCCCGAACCCGGTGGGGAGGAGGGCCACAACATCACGGCCACCAACAAGACTCTGCAAAGATTGTTCTTGCTCGGGGTTTAATTTCTGAATATTCACAGCGTTGCCACAACAGACCGCACCTTCTCCGCCGCCATTACGGAACTCTCTAAGACTTTTTAATACCAATTCTAAATGAAATTTAAGACCAAACTTACGATGGAAATACAAAGTGGAAATATGCAGTAATCTTTCCAGGTAAACACAAAATTAACAGTATGGTAAAATGACAATAATCGGTTGAGTTTAAGAACATTGTCTTAATGTGTGTAATGTGAAAGCATACCACAAAAATGTAATTGCTGTCCTAAATTATATTATTACAATATTTTTAGAACATTTGTGTCCCTTGAACAAATGGTTATAACATCAAGTGAAATAACATCAAGTGATTAAAAAAAACACTAATTGGCATTTAATAAAAAATTAATTAAATGCCAATCCCAGCTGCCTTTAAAATGCAAAGACTCTTACATGATTTGTGTGCCTAACAGACACAGAGAGAGAGAGAGACTCAGATGGATGGGTTGCAGTTTGTGGAGGACTCATCATAGAGAGAGAGTAGACAGCAGTGTGTATGAGTGTTTTGCGGTGTGGAAATGTGTGTGTATGTGTGTGTGTGTATATCTATATGTGTTTTCAGGTTTCCATGTGACCAATTTTTGTTAAAGTTTTGAAAATACTCCTGAGCTTTTGTGAATATACTTGGAAAACATTTCATATACTATAATAAACAAAACAGTGACTTTGCACTGTGACTTTGAGTGTCCTTACCTATTTATAACGATACACGCACATGCAAGACCAGTTGTTTGCTTTTGGTTTTCTGGTTCAGTCTCGTCGAACATAATTACAAACGCACCGCATTTTTGGACCTCCGTGATGAGGTCTTTTTTTATATATGGCGCCAATCCAAATTTAGACACATATCTGGTCTTGTCTTTTCCAGAGGTAAATGACTGTACAAGCCTGGAATCTGGAAACATTGCTTGGAACACTTCTTCAGTCCCGTCATTTGACCTGTATGAATTGTGTCTTGTCACGGTCCTCTGCCCCCCCCCCATCACCTCTGCTCGGAGTGTTAGCGTAGAGCCACAAACTGCTCGTAAGTCAGCTGGTATTGTTGGCTGTGGATTTTCCATCGTAAAACCTAGCGTTGTAGCGTTGACATCGTTGCTAGCGGTGGAGCAGAAACTTGCGATGGAGGGTATGTGGCGTGCCTTTACGTAGTCTCTGTGTTTTTTGCTTTGTACGTTCGATTCCACCGCTCTGATCCCAATTTTACCACGTTTGAAAATCTTCCGACACATAACGCAGTTCGCTTCATAAGCATTTTCAGTCATCGACCTTAACCAAGGATACTCGTTGTTTTAAAGCCAACACACGCCCACGAAGCAGCTTGATTGGTCGGAGTTAGGCATTTGACCTCGAGTGGTTAAGGTTAGGATAGCCGATTGGTCAGGGGATAGGACATGTACAAATGGGCTTATGTTACCGCGACAACGCAGCGCAAAGCCTACCGGAAAAAAAAAATATGACAACAGATTGCCTGCATTTTCACCGTGACATGACACAAACATATTTAAGACCTATCCAATCTGAATTTAAGACAATTTAATGCTTTTTAAGGGCTTAATTTTATGAAACGTGATTTAAGACTTTTTAAGGACCCGCGGCCACCCTGTGAGATCTCAAATGTCTCTTTAGATGTCCACTGGTGCCAAATATTTTCCAACCCTCTTTCTCACCAGTTCTACATTTCAAATCACTGACAGGGACTTCATTATTCAGAGAGTTTAAACATGACAGAGATTCTCTGGTCTTCTTCCAATCCGCACTGTCATCAGTCTCAGGTTCAGAAGTGTCTCCAGTCTCATCATCAGTATCTGGTTGTAAATGTGTATCTGGATCTGAGTTTCTTGCTGGTTCTGGTATTCCACAGTCCTCTCTATCAGCTTCTGTTTTCATCTCTACAGTTTGTATTTGATTAATGTGTGAGAAATGAGGTTTGTCTTTGTCATCTTCATTCTTTACAGGAACAGGAGTGAATGTAAACTTGGTGACATCAGCCTCCTTCAGCCGTTGAAGCTGCTCTTGCTCCTGACTGATCTGGAGTTCCTCCTGTTCCTCTTTAATGTAGGGGGGCTTTGTGTCCTCCTGGTCCAGTCTGGAGCTCCACACCGGCTGATGTTCTTCACCAACAATCACTTTCTGGACATCTGAATGTAAAGCTGAAACAAATTCAAACAACCATTAATGTGAATCTTAACAATACTTTGCTAATTAGCTAAATTCACTCTGATAGGGACGTAGGTTCCTCCACCCTGGTTTCCAACAGGGACGTTGAAATGAATCATTGCATCGACGCATCACAATGCAGACCCCAAAAAATTCTGTCTGTCTGAGAACATTACTGAGCTGGGACATAGGATAACTTTGGTGCACCAGGGCCCAGTTTTTCAAAAGTAATTCAGTGGGATGTCGGATCACGGATTGGATCAAATCTTGGAAATGGGTTTTTCAAAAGCAATGAGGGATTCTGAACTAAGCTCAGACCATGTAATCAGATTTTATATTTGATCTGCATCAAACATGCCCTTTGGGTTTTTCAAGTTTCAAGATTTCTTTATCGTCATTCCAAAGTACACTATAGTACAAAATTACGTGCAAAGTTCACAGCTTAAAAAAAACACAGCAGAGAAACAATTAAAAACACTGTTTTGCACTTAAAGGACTGCATCCAATTTTGTTGTACATGTCCAATGGCAAAAAGACTACCATATTCTTAATATCTAAAAGCAATCATCAGCTTACCTTTATGGTTGAAACAGTGCGAGTATGTGTGGTCACTGTAGACCGAGTCCATGTTGAAAGTGACTCCCCAGAAGTTCTCTCTATAAACCGCCAAACGCTTTATGGACGTAAAATCTAACATCTGTTTGAGGCAATGTACTTCTCGAGTTATCTCCAGCCTGTATTTAAGAAAAACATATGCAACTTACAAAAAGGTGAAGATATAACATGTGTTCATGATTTCTCTGTCTAAATGTGAACAACTCAAGCCCATCCATCGTTCTGAGCCTCTCTGATTTGGGTTGCTGATTAAAAGAAGCCTGTAATAGAAGAGATGAGACAAGAAGCTAACGTTAGCGAACCCCGCCATTTCTCTGACTCCTCGCTGCGTGAGACGCTGTATTCCTCCTACATGCTGTGTTAACATTTCCCGGTTAGTGGGGGTGCATACCGCTTAAAAGCAACGTGAAAAAAAGGTAATGTTCCCTTTGCATTTTGTTTTTTTGTGTGTAAAATGAGCGGCGACGTTAAATCCCCTTTTTTCAAATAACCCTAGGGTACCATGTATTTGCTGGATTGCTGGATTGAGATAAATCAAGCGGCCGTTAGCCATTAGCAAGCGTTTGCAAATAAGCCGCCAAAGGCAACGCTTTTCTCATGTTTTGGCACAATGACTATGGACGTGGTAGTGGTGTTAGTCAGTGAAAAGGTGTCGTGTGGGATGCACATTGCAAAAGGTGGTCTGTATCTGTTATCGGTTTATTTGCTGTGTGTGATACACTCACCTAAAGAATTATTAGGAATGCCTGTTCAATTTCTCAATAATGCAATTATCTACTCAACCAATCACATGGCAGTTGCTTCAATGCATTTAGGAGTGTGGTCCTGGTCAAGACAATCTCCTGAACTCCAAACTGAATGTCAGAATGGGAAAGAAAGGTGATTTAAGCAATTTTGAGCGTGGCATGGTTGTTGGTGCCAGACGGCCGGTCTGAGTATATCATAATCTGCTCAGTTACTGGGATTTTCACGCACAATCATTTCTAGGTCAGAGGAGAACGGGTTGACGGATTCATGCTGATAGAAGAGCAATTTTGACTGAAAAGAACACTTGTTAAAACCGAGGTATGCAGCAAAGAATTTGTGAAGCCACAACACGCACAACCTTGAGGCAGATGGGCTACAACAGCAGAAGACCCCACCGGGTACCACTCATCTCCACTACAAATAGGAAAAAGAGGCTACAATATGCAAGAGCTCACCAAAATTGGACAGTTGAAGACTGGAAAAATGTTGCCTGGTCTGATGAGTCTCGATTTCTTTTTCCATTAGTTCTAGATTAGTTCCATAACTTTGTAAATTAACAAAAGCTAGCAAGGGTTTGCCTTTCTCCTGTGTCATTCTTGTGAATTGGTAACGTTACACACACTGGTTCTATTGGCATCACATGTAATGGTACACTGACTGTTGTTTTGCTGACTCCAAAAAGCCTTGCAAAAACTACATTGTCGACATCTGTGTCCATGTGTGCCGCTAACTGAAACACACGTTCTGTCAGAGCGTCTAAACGAAAAATGATAAAGTCAATACTTATAACGTTAGCATTGTTTTCAAAAAAGTTGCTAAATGCCTCCTGTCACTGACAACTTCATCGCGGGTAGCCATCTTTGTTGTGTGTGTGTGCCGGTGGCATGTAAATTCGACCGTGCAGTGAAATGCTGACCAACCAATGGGCAGAGGTTGACCCCTTAAGATCCGCCCCTCCTCATTTGCATTAATGAGGCAGAAATACATGAAGAAATGTAAAAGTGACAGGCAGAAATAAATACCAGGGGTGAAAATAAATAGGGTAGAAATGCAAAGGAAGAATAAAACAGACCAAAAAATTAAACACACACAGAAATAAATACATTTAAAAAATAGGTAATTACTAAATAAAGTTGAAGTTGGTTTTGGGCCAATTAATTGTATGCCTATTTATTTATTGAGCATTTATTTATTTCTGTATTTATTTTCAAATATGGTAGACCTGGTCCTCCATATGTGAGATCACATTTATGACTATATGACCATTTTCGTTTTTTGTGAGAAAACAAGGAAATTCATTTATTATTGTGGTTAAAAAAACAGAAATAAGACTTTTTCATTTTCATTATTGGTGCTTGTTTTTTAGAACCTAATCAGAACAGGTGAAAGTGCTTGAATGTAACAATTGTGTAACTTTGTAGCAGGTGCTGTAAGACAACATAATTTCATGGCAGCTACATTTAATTACATAAACACTCATTCATACATACACACATATATACATAGGAAAAGTACATTTACTTTACGAAATCAAATCGTGATATTTTCAGAAACACACCACTCTAATTACTACGTATTTATATGCTGGTTTTAAACAATATGCTCCACTAACCTCGAAAACGTGTTAGATCATAAAGACAGACATTTGCGATTGTTTCTACATTTAAATTAATAAAGTGCATACACACCTATCATTTTATTTATTTTAACTTTGAATATTTCTTCAGCAGCAACGGTATGTCACTCGCTGATAAACTCTCTCAAATACCCAACTGAATACATTGTTGCTTAATTACAGCTGAAATAATTATCTGCCCCTCGACTACAATACAGTCTCTTCAAGCTAACTCAACACTAGCATGCAGCTAATGCCAAGCGCGCTTGTGTTGTTTACTTCCGCTGGGTGTCACAGTGATTAAGTTCCGAGAGGGAAAGTTCGGGCGTTTTTCGTTCCGCTTTCAACTGACGGTTTTCTTCAAGCTTGTAGTAAGCAGTAATGTACATCTACCTTACTTCATTCCACATGGTCTCCCTGGAAGCTTGCCCCAAAGTCGATGCCGATACTTTAATAGACTACAATAGTCAAACTGGATTGCTATTTGGGGTCATATTTGTCGAGTTGTGTTCAAACTGATCCCCGAATTTGTGAAGCTGCTTTTTCTAAAAGACAGAACAGGCCATTTCTGCGTAAATGAACGTGAGGCAGTCGGGTCTTTTATAACAGAAGAACATATATAAAGCACATTAGTTTACAAATAATTGAAGTTACTATGTTGTTGTAGTGGTTTTTGTTGTCTTAACTGTTTTTCCCTTCTCTTCTACATCAGCGCCCTGAATGCCCCATTGCAGAGCGGTAAGACAGCGACACACAGTGGCAGGCTGGTGGAACTACAGCTGATGGCTTTAATAAAAAGCAGCCAGGGAGAAGGCTCATCTTCCTGCTTCTAACCAACACTTTAACACGTCAAATAATAGGATTTCAGCCCACCGACATTCAGACAGACATGTTGAACCCTTGTGTTGTCCTCCCGGGTTAAAAAATTTGATATTTAGATTTCACTAACACCACCTTACTACCACTAGTTTTACGCTACTTTTTGGAATTCATGGTCAATAACCTTCATTTGTGTAGAATTGAACCTAATATTTGAGTTAAAGCAAAAGAAATTTTGAATTATTTTTTAATAATAATTAATATCAGAGGAATGAACAGATGAGCTGCAAGAGGCCTAGTTTTAGTTTGTTTAAGTTTATTTGCACAAGAGAAGATATGCATTGCATACAATACAAAGTAAGAAAAAAGCAATTTCAGTCATATCATTTCAGAAACAATATAAGTGCGCTACAAAAATGAAACAAGCAATAGAACAATAAACAGGAAAACCTATAACACAAAAATATATACAGTACTTATCAAAAAATAACGCAGGCAAAAGGCTCTGGCTGGTTTGGTTTAAACAGTATAAAGAGCACTTATGTCAGAAATCTAGGAGTTATTTTATAATATGATCAGGAGTTACAAAGAGTCATGCTGTGGGAAAAGTTAATGTGAAATGGTTAACATTCACACCAAATACTTTCACAACTCACTATTAGGCACTGCTGGGATTTGAACCCAGAATCTTCTGTTTACGAGACAGGCGCTTTGACCACTAAGCTACAGCGCCTCCTACTGGCTCATGGATGTTGTATGAATCTAATGAGCTAGTGAACAGGGATGGGAACAATACTTTTGAAATTCATTTCAAACTCTGCTTTGCAAATGCTTTTTGTGAAGGGAAATGGATTTGTTACACCTGTTGCACAATTTCAGTGAGAAATGCAAGCATAACGTCAGTTTGTTTCCAAGACAACTACACAGGGCACCTTTAACTTTCATCTTTGATGCAGCGCTATAAAGGGGAAAGTTCAATCTGAGTTCCTCGGAGCGCTTTGAGATGGGTTTTCTCTGGTTACTAGGTGTGTATTCTAGTCTCTGCTAACTTGTTTCCATATAAGATCTTATATCCTCATTAATGTAGTGTACACCAGGGTAAACCACATTTTATGATATATTTTTATTATTTTGCTACCAGCCTAATATTGCAGCATGGGGAATGGGTAAAATTGCAGATAGACTCCAACAACAAGGTTCTGCTGGGATTTGAACCCAGGATCTCCTGTTTACTAGACAGGCACTTTGGTTAAAGAGGAAGTTTGTAGTGTAAACCCTTCAATTCTCTTTCCCCTTGTATAAGCTGTATAATATACTGACTCACTGATAAATTCTACCATTTACTATAAAATATATTATGGGACCACTAAGGTCTATATAAAAGAGACTTCAGATACAGTTTTAGGGGACCACTAAGGTCTATCTAAAAGAGACTTCTTGGGCGTTTCTCAATACCAAGTAAGCAAAATACAGACTTGTGTTCTTGGGGAGACCGTACTTACGGCCTGTACGTGGAAGAATGAACTCGCAAGTTCAGAAGCACACAAAACACTTTTGACAGTTTTGAGACAAAGCGTTCTTCCTGTTATTGCGAAACACCCCCAGCACCAAGGGTGCTGCCACTTTATAGTTAGCTTAGGGACTTTATGTGTTCTTAGTGAAATGCTAACTTGTGTATTGGGTCAGTACTTTGGCCACCAAACATGACGTTTCACAAGAACACAAGAACACAAGTCCATAGAAGAATACAGATGCCGCTTGTGTGATTGGTGTGTTGGTTATTGTGTTTGGCCCTAAACACCTCCGAACCTCAAAATGCTGAAAAACTAGTCCATGCATTTGTTACTTCCAGGCTGGACTACTGTAATTCTTTATTATCAGGATGTTCAAATTAAACCTTCTCCAGCTGATCCAGAATCCTGCCTGTTGAATGATTTCAGTGAGAAACGCGAGCGGAAATTTGTTTCCAAGACAACTCCACGGGGCACCTTTAACTTGATGCAGCAATATACAGGAACAGGAGCACATTCAATTTGAATTCGGTGTGGTTGAACGTCATGTTTCCTCTGAACGATTGAGATTGGTTTTCTCTGGTTTGGTGTGTGTGTCAGAAGTGTTACTCAATGAGCACTAATGTGTCACAAAAATGTCTGTAGAGGATTGATTCTGGGACTCAAATTGTTTGTTTGAGGTGCTCATTGGATGGGACAGTCACATATGGCAAAACGCAGGAAAAATCAATAAACAACTCTGACGCATTTTGCATGACTAAACCATAACAATAAAGGCTTTTGATTTTTCCAGTGAGAGGAGACGGGTATGGTTGCAGCCTGGAGCGTCCCATGTCATCCGTCCCATCTCATGCGGTGTCGTCTCATGCGGAGGTGTGTCCGACGGTAAATCCAGAGGGTCAAAATTACGATATCACGAATAATTTTCCAGATGGAGTCCAGGGGTAAATTCGTGACCATATTTGTTGCAATCAATTGAAAAACGTTAAACAACTGTTAAAGTAACAATTTTGCCATAGCCTACATGTAGTTTGCTCATTTTTGAATGTTATGCTTGTGTTGTTCAATATTAACGTAGCTGCATCTGATGAAACCTGCATCAGCGACGCAGCCGTTTCTGCCAACTAACGGCAGGATCTCCTGAGGAGGGATAACTATCCACGATCTGCACACACAACAAGACTACAAAATTAAACATGTTACACGCTTTCCAAGACGTTGTAATTGTATATCTATATTGTTTTCACACTTCACTGGGACATTGCTGCAAATACAACTGCTTATCAGCATGGCGAGAGCGACTGTCGGCCTCGGCTGTCAGGTCTCTGGGACCCGGGACATAATGCTGTCGGGTCTCTGGGACCCGGGGCAGAATGTTGTCCGGTCTCCGGGACCCGGGACAGAATGCTGTCGGGTCTCTGGGACCCGGGGCAGAACGCGGTCGTATTTTTCTACTACCGCGGCCTCGGCTGTTGGCTCTCTTGGACCCGTGGCAGAATGTTGTCGGGTATCTGGGACCCGTGGCAGAATGTTGTCGGGTCTCTGGGACCCGGGGCAGAATGCGGTTCTATTTTTCTACTATCGCAGCATCGGCCTTCGGGTCCCTGGGACCCGTCCTGCATTCGACTGCGAACCTCTGCTGAGATACTTGGTGTGTTAAAAACACACCAAATATGTTATCCATTAGATAGTTGACCTGAGCTTTTACTTTGAAAAGTAAGAGAGATATTAGTATTTTATTCCAGATGCAAGCTTTTATTTTGAAAAGCTATATAGAAACTCGGGGATGGCAGAAGGATTTTTTTAGTTTGCCTATAATCTGCATTTTTTTTCTAGACAAACACATATTTTGAGTGTTTTTATTCATCAGTATGATAGTCTGCATTTATCTTATAGACAGGTTTAGTTAAAAAAAAAATTTTTTTATTCTTTTGTATTTTTGCCGTGACGGCAATCATATAAATGAATTTTAAAAAAAGTATTCGCGATTTTGCATTTTTGCCCCTCTGGATTTACCGTTGGACACGCCTCCGCATGAGACAAGACCGCATGAGACGGGATGGATGACATGGGACGCTCCAGGCTGCAGCCATATACTCTTGAGTGAGAGTGCCTTGGATTTTTCCTGAGTTGAGGACTAAAGTGTATTTAAACGTGTGTTATATAACCAGGTAGTGCCCCGTTTTAGTTGAAATAAACGGTTTGCTGGTTTTGTCGGGGCTGAAAGTGGCCCAGGTGTAGACCAGGAAACCAACAACAAGGTGC
Source organism: Etheostoma cragini (assembly GCF_013103735.1). Lineage (NCBI taxonomy): Eukaryota > Metazoa > Chordata > Actinopteri > Perciformes > Percidae > Etheostoma > Etheostoma cragini. The sequence goes on from NC_048430.1 coordinate 10,983,598, forward strand.
TGCTGGGATTTGAACCCAGAATCTCCTGTTTACTAGACAGGCACTTTAACCAGCTAAGCCACAGCACCTCTGTGAGGCCTTCTGTAATGTTAATCCTTCAATTCTCTTTCACCTTGTATGCGCTGTATAATATACTGACGCACTGATAAATTCTACCATTTACTAGGGATGAGCGAGTACAGCATTATCTGTTTCTGTATCTGTTTACCATATGAATTATTTGTATCTGTACTCAGACTGGGCCTAACCCTAAAGTGGGCAGGAATTAACCCGGAAGTGGGTCGCGTTGTCTTGAAAGGGGCGGAGCTTTAACCGGTATGTTATTTTAAGCATGCAATTGGTATAGGTTGATCAGAAATTGTTATATTTATTGCTAATTAGAAAACTATTTACATGACAGCATCAGCACTGAGCTTCAGATCAATGCTGGTGCCATGGTAACAAACAAACTATATACAGAACAAGTTTTGCAACAATGAATACAACACATGCGGCTGCAATTATGAAGTAAAATGTAATGAACAAGAGTTTTCATACTCAATACAACTTTCTTTTTTTAACTTTTAATTGTTTTTATGATCAGTGTGATTTTTTTGTTGTTTTTTGTTGTTTTTTAATTTATTTTTATTTCCACACCAGGTATGTGTGAGTCTGTGTGTGAGTAAGAGAGAGACAGAGAGAGATAGAGAGAGAGAGAAAGAAAGAGAGAGAATAAAAGAGAGGGGGGCGGGGGACACTGTGTTCTATGGATCAAATTGATTGAATAAATTAAACCTAGCAGACGGTTAAAAAAAAAAAAATCTGCGACAGGCAGAGACGCAACGCGAGTTCCATTCTACCAAGCACCCTGTCTGAACAAACCCCACATTTACCAGAAATCTACTGGTTACTAAGTCAGTACTACAAACCGAAGTAAAAAACAAAGCTGAAGAAACCCTAAACGTTGACGGAAAAGACCCGCGTGAGTGACTGAGGGAGAGGGAGAGGGAGAGAGCTGTTCTCAATGTTTTGTGTTAGAGCAGAGCGGAGCAACACAAGAAATCTAAATGTGTGTAGGGGAGGGGCGCTGTGACTAGCCTATCACAGAACGCGGACACAGTCAGCTACCCAATGAGGGTTTTTATTCAGTCCGAGCACAGATATTGACTGTATTACCCGTATAATACTCATACTCTGCAAAAGTGCTTTATCCGTACCGTATACTCCTTTCAGCCGAGTTTACGGCTCATCTCTACCATTTACTATAAATGAAATTTGAGAACAATAAGCAGGGAGTCTGGGTGTTTTCTCTCCATGTTCGTTATCTGGGGTCCGTTTCAGAAAGCAGGTTTAGTGCAAACTCTTCAGAATTTGTTAACCCTGAGATGTTGCAAATATAATGAAATGATGAAACTGCAACATCTTCATGACAAATACAAGGTCATCAGATGACAGGTACTGCTGGGATTTGAACCCAAGATCTCACTAAGCTACAGCGCCTCCTACTGGTGAATAGGCTGGTGAACAGGGATGTGAACAATACTGTTGAAAGCCATTTCAAACGCTGCTTTGCAAATGCTTTTTGTGAAGGGAAATGGATTCGTTAAACCTGTTGCACGATTTCCACACAGGAGTGCAGGGGAAGAAGGAGAGCAGAGAACCTCAATCTCAAAATGAATGAATTATCTTAAAGTGAAACGGGCTGCAATGCTGTTTGGGTTCCAGGATTTACTGATCTAACATTTTTACAAGATTACAGTGTTCAAACTTTGGTAATGTATACAGTGTTAACAGTGTTTCCCACATGTAGTGGTGGTGGGTGGCACAGGATGTGACGGTAGTAATAAACTAGTCACAAATGAACTATTTATTAAAATGAAAGAAAATGCTAAAAAGCTGCAGCTACACTAGCCCAGCTCCGCACTAATTTTGCTAAATTTTCATTTTCCTTAAATACACCACCTGGATTTGCGGTATATTCACTTTTTTTCTCCGGCCAAACATTTGGCTGTCCATCAGCAAAAAGAGGAAGAGGCTGCAAAAGATGACGTTGAGGTTTGGTAACCTTGGAAGAGTTTCGTAATGGCGGCGGAGAAGGTGCGGTCTGTTGTGGCAACGCTGCGAATATTCAAAAATTAAAGCCTGAGCAAGAACAATCTTTGCAGAGTCTTGTTGGTGGCCGTGATGTTTTGGCCCTCCTCCCCACGGGGTTCGGGGAACGTTTGATTTTCCAGCTCACTCCGTTAGTGGCGAAGGAGTTGGCTAAGAAGGCGGCATTACGACCAAACGTTAGCGATTCATTATGGCAGTACCTGAGTGGCTCTTGGCAGATCCAATAGTTTTAAACTTCAACAGGGAACCCGCCTTCAAGGAGGTTAACACTTGTCAATGGGGAGAGGTCAGACTCTCTGGACAAATGAAATGTACCAGAGTCTGGTAGGACCAGGCTACTGGACCAGAGTCTGGTAGGACCAGGCTACTAGGCCAGGATCTAGTAGGACCAGGCTACTAGGCCAGGATCTAGTAGGACCAGGCTACTGTTACTTAGTTTAGGAAACTAATTGGGTTGTTGGGTTTGGGAAACAAAAACACCACAGTTGAGTTTAAGAAAGGAAGAACACAACAGTTAGGTTTGGGAAAAGAATGTGACAGTTGCGTTTAAGAAAAGAACGGGAGAGTCATCATATGCCATCATAAAAAAGCTAATATTGTTGTCCAGTAGCTAGCTCAGAGATTATTGGCAAATTAAATTACTGATTACTTCGGCAAGCCGCTGTACCCGTGTCGCATTCTCATTGGGGCCAAGCCCCCCTAAAGGTCTGATCCTAGGACCCCCCTGGGTTAAAATCTGATGTTAAGTTACTTGACTTCCGGTAACGCTTGTGAGGCATTTTGAAATGAGTCATTTTGGTGTATCTCTGATTAACAGATATCTCTTTCGTGATGTAAGTGTATGGGGAAAATTCTTTTTGTTCTTCTGTTCTGACCCAAAATACATAAAAGGGCAAATGGATTTCTATAGAGCAAGCCTTTAAAATCTTCTCTCTGTATTCTCTGTCAGCTTCTCTTCATGTCATACTTTCAGAGTTCAGAGATGCCAGTCAGCAAACAGGAAGTGGAACATGCAGTACCCTGACCAATCAGCAGCAGCGTGTCAGAATGACCTGAGGGCCCAGCGGTCGAGGTCAGAGGAAGTTCCTGCAGAGGAAACAGCTTTCAAACATCTTAGTTCATCTTTTTAACTTAACCTCTAACAGCAGGAGAGCAAATCACAGATCTTTAATATTATAACATGGTGATGCTTTGAATAAAAAAACAGATTAAATGTAATGAAATAAGAAATATTTTAATATGAAATGCAGAAAGTTCAATCCAAATCCCTTGTTTTCTGCATGATGGAAAACACAAAATGTCCAGAAATTAGACGTAGAAAAACATGTTTCCTTTTAGTTGAATAATGTTTTTCCCTAACATATTTTTGTCATTGTGTTGAAGCAGCAGTCAGAGTTTAGAGACCAGACTCCATTACCACTCTTAGCTCATTTAAGAGCTATCAAGAACAAAATCAAAGTACATCCCCAAGAAGAAGAAGTAATCAGATCCTTTACTGAAGAAAAATATATACCACAGTCTAAAAATACTGCTGAAATGTTACTGCAGTAAAACTACAGAGGTAATGTGAACAAAATGTCCTTAAAACGTCAAAAGTACTTATTATGCAGAATGGCTTCTTTCAAACAGTTTTATCAATATAGATTATTATATTCTGTTTTTACCACTAATAAATACACGTTACAGTATTTTAATGTCCATCAGTGTGGCCATATGTGTGCCTATTTCAGATTAGATTAGTACTGCATCATGTCCTCTTATTTGATGTAGAACGTCACTTAAAACAACTAAGCAACGACTATCGTCTGAGAGACTAAATGTCTTTGACATGGGTCAAATATTAAGCGACGAAACAAGCTACAATGCAAGTTAATGGGACAATTGTCCAGCTTGTATTATACCTTAACAAAAGTGCTCGTTTTGCCGATGAAAGGCGCATATTATTATACTGTGTGTCTGACAACTTTATGGAAAGGATTTCTAAGGAGGTCGACCTTTCTGTTAAAGAGTGCAATCCTTTTTTTAAACTAAAAAACATTTGTAAAAATGGTTTAATTTAAATAAAAACGCATTTTCCACAAACAACCATCCCAACTCTAGTTTTGGTTGAAGGGAACACACAGTTTACTGATTCCCATGTGAAAATGGGTTGGCTCTATAAACGCTAAAAGTCTCACTTTTTTAAATGGAGTCTGGTGGGTTTAGCACTAGCAACTTCAGAGCTGTTTCAAAGAGTTTAAAAAAAAGCCTATTTCTGATGGGATCTTTTCCATAATGTTGTCAAACACTATATTAATAATCTGAGCCTGTCAGTAGCAAAACAGCACTTTAAGTGGACCAAATTGCTGATGCCCATTTGCCCCATAAGGTAATATTGCAGCCCGGTCTGTGTCTGCCGGTTAAAGCGTTCCTGCTTAATACTGGACCAGTGTCAAAGATTGTTGTTCCTTTAAGTCACTTAGACACAAAAACATAGGAAAGTAGGGGCCAGGTTGAAAAAATACGGTAGTTACCCTTTAATGTCACTGCTGATGAGTAACAGGTCAGAGTGTCTGTTTGTGTCGAGGTCACTCACACACACACTTCCCTGTTCTGACGATGTGTGTGTTTTTGTTAGAGGCGGAGGAAGTATTCAGATCTTTTACTGCATTTTAGCGTACTAATACCCAAGCTATTCTCATGAACCATTCGTACAAATAGCTACAAAAATTAAAACTCTAATATGTATTCTATGTATTTATGCAGCACATTGACTGTTGCTGTAGAAGAAGGCTGTGGACCGTATAGGGAGAAGGTCGGGGGGATGGCCGGGAAACTCATGTTCCTCTTCCTGGGAGTGTTTAACATAAAGAAATGAGTGAAATTGGCCTTCCTTAGGTGGAGGAACTACATGGATGTGCACAACAATCCACCATCTTTTTTTCCAATCTCACCTAGTTGTTTTGGAGCCTAAACTTAACTGTTGTTGCCGCATGACGGTAACTTTTTGTCAGCTAAACTTAACAGTTGTCACCACCGTAACCTCCCAGAGTTCCGTACACAGCTCACGGTCACCCTTTGTTGGCTACATTATCGTACAATGTAATTTCTCTATAATTCCGCTTTTCAGAATGTGTTGCTCCAACAAAAAAAGCATAAAAAGCGTCAAAAATAATGCAGAAAAAAGTGTGTGTGTATGTGTGTGTGCATGTGTGTAAAAAGGGGAAGTAGTGTGTGTATATAAACTGATGCTGAAGTTGATCTCATCATCATCTGATCTGCTCGTCAGCGACGCAACTTCTCTCCTTCATCTGAGCGGTGACACACACACACACACACACACACACACACACACTTTTGGCTGGAGATGCAAAGATTAAGATGTTCATTTTTAAAGTCTATACATTTTGTTATACATACTTATCATAAGGTACTTGAAAAATCTTTTAATTTTATGGCAATATTCCATTTCCTTTTTACAGATTTCTCCTAAAAAATTTAAAAAATGAACATATCAAATGAATTACAAATATACACTGTGAAGTTATATGTCTGTCGCAAAAGGTGTATTATCAGCTACATGTACTTAAATTATCAAAAGTAAAACTCATAAGGTTGAATGGCTTCTTGAATATTTTTTTAACTCAGGTTTTTTAAACAGAATCTAGAAGATATGATTTTTAACACTATGAGCTGCCGAAAATTGGCTCAAAATACTCCTTTATTTGCAAAAAAATTTTTTGATGAAACTACCCATCAATAAATAGCCACATTTACCTGCTGCAAGATTAAAGTGATGAGCAATAATCACAAATCATATGATAGGGTTGTTATGCTCATGTCAGGATTTGATTCACAATTCACGTTTGTTTTAACTGATAACAAATGAACGAAAAAAATGTATTATCCTGAATAAAAGAATTAAATTCAAAAATACATGCATCAAAAGAACAAAAAAATTGAAAAAAAGGCAAATAAGTGAAATCCACTGGGCCGTTTAGAAATTTCATTTTCTTTTTCTTCATTTTTATGCAATCTATACACATTGATGTTGATTATTAGCTGATTCACTGATTCAAAATTCATAGTTTTATATTCCCAGCATTAAACCTCCTGTTGTCCTCGGTTCAAATTAACCCGTTTCAAAGTGTTTTACATCAGAAATATGGATTTCTTACAATACAAATTGTCCCAAAAAAAATTGATAATGCCATACAACATTCTTCAGGTGAAATTAATAATTGCTTTCATTGAATTTTTGGGTGTTTTATCTAATCTTACAGCATTTTAATTATTTTGTAATGGTTTCAAAACAGTATTCGGACTAAACTTCGACATCTACCCATCTGTGATCCACTCAACATCCTCTGGTCTTAGCTATTAGTCAAAATAATTCCTAAATTCTGCCTTTTTAACCTTATGTTTGTTTTGATATAAATGAGGTTTGTTGACCATGTATTCGAAGAAGAAGTGCAAAACCTATTATTAAAGCTCAGGTTTTTAAAAGAAAGCACTAAAAGCGTGGAAAAAGTGTCAAATAAATCAAAGAGAGAAATAATCTGTATATTTATTTTCAATTTTGACCTGGAAGAACAAGTTCAGGGTTAACTAGAAGACAACATGAGGGTTAAAAATGTGTTTTTCTCTTTCTGTGCAGTGACTTCAGTGAAACCTCCGGCCATCATGTTTCTATCAACGGGGGAGTCAAACTACAAAGGGCGCTACAAGACGCGGGTACGGCACCACTTACAACAAACACATTACAAATTTAAAAAGACAAAAAGGTCCAAGGCACTCTTCTCGCAAAAAGTTGAAAAGCAGAAATCGTGAATTAGTTAGTCTAATATTTAAGATAAGAGGAACGTACGGACTGGTATATGTCAACCTTTTTGAAAGCAATTTAGTGATTTGTTTTCGGTTAATGTGGTTGAACGAAACCCATTTTTCTGAAATTGAAACATTGAAAACGGATCACATTTGACTTTTAATTGACTTAAGGGCAAACTTGTTTTTTTCTATGGAATGGTTTCAAAAGAGAAAGAAAGAAAAACGGGTTTCTCACAGCCTTAGATGACGTCCTGAAATGTCTTGTTTTCAATTTACGGTCAAAGAGGAGAGAAAATAGTCACATTCAAGAACCAAGAGTTAGAGATTTTTACTTTTAATAAAAAATAACTAATTAATCCAATATCTAAATAGTTGGTGATTAATTTCATTGGTCCTCTTTGCCGCTCTACATCAAAAATTTGCTCCACGTTGATGGACTTCAACAATAAAATGCATTAACATGAAATCATTCCTCTTTCTTTCATTATTGTATTTTGTATTATTAATCTTTAGGTGTCAAGCTCCAACCTTGGACATTTAAAAAACGATTATTCAGAGTTTGAGGCTTTTCCGGACACTCCCACAGCCAGAGCACCTGCACCTGACGGCAGTAAGATCCATTTAATTCATTTTTTTATTTTTATCTATCTGGTTCAATTCAACTCAATTTTACTTATAGGATCAAATCGTAATATGTGTTATCTCACAAGACTTTACAGATAGAGTCTAGACCACTCTATGATTTACAATTCCAGTAATTCCCTTAAGACCAAGCGTTTAGTGCGATAGTGGTGAGGAAAAACTCCTTTTCGGGAGAAACTTGGGACAGACCCAGGATCTTGGTCGGCGGTTTCTGACAATTTCGGTTATGGGTGTGATGAACAATGGCAATAATTTAGGTATCACCCTAATCCAAGGAAAACTCCTGGGCAAAAAAACATAAGGACTACAGGGAATAATCTCCCCAGAGCTCAGTTAGTAACACGTATTTCTGGGACATTTCTGAGCTCAGTGCGTCAAATAAAGTCCCCCGGCAGTCCAAAACTATTGCAGCATATCTGCAGCTCTATAAGGGTTGGTAGATGAATTTGGTGACTATGAAGAGAAACTGATCTGATTCTGTGATCAGTGATCAATACACATCAAAACATGACGTACTCTCCCTTTATTGCTTTCCTTTTCCTTTTCCTTTATGCTTTTCCACTCAGCGTATCTGTTGGTGCAGAAGGTCGACATGTGTCAGAAGATAAATGAACCGCAACACCGCACGGGCGCCTACGACACCCCCAACCTGGTGGTCCGCCGCGGACAGGAGTTCCTGGTGAAAGTCACCTTTAACCGCCCGCTGGCGGAGAGAGACGACTTCCAGCTCGAGTTCCTGATTGGTGAGTTTGAATTCTGGGATAGGAGACAGGTGTACAGGTTTTTCCTGTGACTTGTGCATGGTCAAAAAAAGTTAAGGTTGTGTTGTGTTAAGACTTTAAAAAAAGCTGTTCTCATGAACCATTCATCAATAGCTCTGAAAAGTAATGCATGGAAATTTCTAGCAGCCGCAAACGGGTGCTGCTATATAACCCTATGGGGCAAATGTGCATCGTCAATTTTATCCATTAAATGTTTTTGCCATTGATCAGCTCATATTAATATTATAACTGTCTGACAACATTATTGAAAGGATCTGTACAGAGATAGACCTCCTCTAAAAGTGTAAAATCCTCTTTGTTCAACCAAAAACAGCTTGGTGATTGCTATCCCTAAACCCACCAGACTCCAATTAAAAAAGTAATACTTTTAGCGTATATAGAGCCAATATATTTTCATATGTAAATCGGTAAAATGTGTGTTTATTTCAACCAAATTTGAGGTGTGATTGTTAGAAAAGTGGAAAGTTAACTCAAAACGGCTTTTGACTTTTTCCCGTTTCTGTTAACTTTGACTGAAGTTTGAGTTTAAAATGCCAACACAAAGGAAGCCCAAGGGAACTAATATTCGGCCTAAATGAGTGAAACCCGACGGATAGTCCGGCGGCAACGGAGCGCAAGGATTAAGACTAACTGTGATGTGACCAGTCGTCAGGTGATCAGCTGGTGGCCCGTGCAATTTTGCAGGATATGATACAAATTGTTGTACATTACGTTTTGTAAGATATCATTCCAACCCAGTTAATTAGAGTGTTAGTTAGAGTGAACTGTGATACCTGAACACTACATGTTGCAATAATGGAACATTGTGAAAACAAGTGAGCGAGAGAGGGCAGAAGTTTGAACAGATGACTTAGCAGTCCAAATCCTAAAAACAAACAGTTATTAATAATATAAATATTAAATATATTATTATTATTATTGTTGGCTCGATCAAAGGAACACATTTTTTTGCATCCGTAACATTTTTAACTTAATTGTTTTAGACATTTTGGAAAACCAGTCCAAGTTATTCAGTACAGTATGCTTTTAATATTGTTTGAGGCTCTTTTTAAATGCTTTTTTTGTTTCCCTTTCATCACTAATACTCCTCCTCGTCCTCCTCTAGGTGAAAACCCTTCGGCCCGTAGGGGCTCCCTGGTGGTGGTAACCTTTAGTTCCCGTGTTGGAGGCCTGTGGAAAGGTCGGATTGTGAAGAGTAAGGGTAAAACTGTGACTCTGGGCATCACGCCAACGCCCGACGCCATAATTGGGAGGTTTCGTACGTACGTGACCATCGTGATGGGAACTGGCATGCAGCGAACTAAGAGGGACGCCACCACCGACCTGTACATGCTGTTCAACGCCTGGTGTAAAGGTAGGAACTCCTCTCCTGTCACATGAGAGTCAGTGTTCAGATGTATCTCATCTGTTTAGAAAAGCAAAGATTAATCAATTACTATTAAATTAATTGCTGCTTATTTTACAGACCAAACAACGAACCAATTAATCAAGAAAATAATCAACAGATTAATCAAAGATAAAATCGTTTATTGTAGTCTTAGTCCTTTCAGATTGACAGTGTAACAAAGTACAAATACTTTTCTTAAGCTAACTAAAAAAGACTTAAAAAACATTACTGTTTATATGATACTGTGAAAAATGTTGTTATCTATGATAGGTGGTTCTCACAAGACGCTACAAAGACATGACGCATCGCAAAACACACATACACAAACATCTTTTTTAAATCTTCCTTCAAGCAGCTTTAATGCTTCAGAGAAATTTATTTGAGAGTTTAACATTTTGTTTCTAATGATGTATATTGAGAACTCTCTGCCTGTCTCTCTTTGCAGATGATGCTGTGTTTCTTCCTAATGAAGCTGAGCGGTACGAGTACGTCCTCAACGACCATGGAGTGATGTATCAGGGTTCATTTGAGGCTGTGACAACCCGTGACTGGATTTATGGACAGGTAAGTCTGGATCAACTGAAGCACGCTGCCATGTTTTTTCATTGATTACATCAATCTTTGCAACAAAGTAATCCAGAGGCCATGATAAGCCTGACAATTCTGATATTCGGTGTGGTGCCTAAAACTTATTGTCACCCATAAGCATGTGCGCAGCTTGTTAGAGGTTTATCACCCATTAACTGCAGCTCACTAGGAAAATTGTGTGTTACTCATTGTATATGCTCTTTTAAAAGAATTCAGCTCTTATTGGGAAGCATTTCCCCATCTGCGCTCTCGGAGCCTCTACACTGTCATTGCAGCCGGGGAAAGCACTGTATAGCGCCTCCTTTTTCCTATTTATAGTATAGTTGTAGTTATAGTTGTGTCTTCACAAATGAATAATTCTGACAGCTTGTTTAAAAACACAGTTTCTAATATAGGCTGTGTGCATTTCTCTGTTGATTGAGGGTTTTGATACTTTTAGTATTTATGTAGAACCTGAACCTTGACCAGCTTTGTAATCAGAGAAGACATCTTACTTTACAATATGGAACCTTTAAAGAAATCCAAACAACCCACAGCTTTTTTTCGTATCCAAGAATGTATCTGTGTTTTGTTACTGTAGTTTGAGCGCGACATTTTGGACGCCTGTATTTACATCCTGGATGCGTCAAAGATACCGATCAATGACCGAGGCAACATCATAAAAACAGTCAGGATGGGATCCGCAATGGTGAGAAAAGAGACTTTCATATGAATGAAATTTTTTCATTCAAAAAATTTTGAAATTCATTCAAAAGTTTTAGTTCAGCTAGCTTGGTCCAAAGGGAAATATCTCTTCAGCTGAATGATGTATTCTTAAAAATCTCGGTTCACACAATTCTGATCACCCAGAGAATGAAGCAGATGATTCCCTGACCTTTCTCTTCCCCTCAGATTAACGCTCAGGATGAGAATGGCGTGTGTGTTGGGAACTGGAGTGACGACTACTCAAAGGGCAGGCCTCCAACATCTTGGTCGGGCAGCGTCCAGATCCTCCTGCAGTACGCCCAAACTGGACTCCCGGTCTGCTTTGCCCAGTGCTGGGTGTTTGCTGGAGTCTTCAACACCTGTAAGAGCATGCACTGTTTCCAGGATACACTTGTCAAGGTCAAGACTTTCAAAAAACGTTAAGTGTAAATGACCTACCAAGGCCCAAACCATAAAGAGACACAAAAAAACACAGAGACTGCAAATAACTGCAAAGAGACAAAACTACAAAAAACTGACTAATAAAATGACTACAAATATTTCAAAACATCCTCAAACAGACAAAAAAAACCTACAAAATGACGCAAATGAGTACATGTACATTCTTTGCTATATTTTGCTATATTTGAATGAAGCGGAGGCATGATTGTGTTTTTATATAAAGTGACACACTATAAACAATGTGCTATTTGTTGATAGTATGAAATATTTCATTTTAATAAGTTGAATATTTCATACCTCTGCAGTCCTACGCAGCCTCGGCATCCCGGCGAGGCCCGTCACCAACTTTGTTTCAGCGCACGACAACAACGGCAACCTGAAGACCGACCTCATCTGTCTGTCTGATGGCTCGCCGGACTCAGCCAACACCAGGGACTCCATCTGGTCAGTCACGCCTGTTGCTAGGAGACCAGCCAGAAACTAGTTAATTAGAAATGTGTGTACTTGTCTTGTGCATCAAGTCATGATTTGAACCAGATTAGGGTTAGGACTAGATTAGGACTGGATTTAAAGCTAATTCTGGTTTCCACCTTGGCCCCAGGTGTGTCTGTTAACACACGGACAGAGACGTCTCACTTTTGATGCTTTATTAAATCAAGCAACATGTAACCTAGCTAAAAGGTAAAGAATACAAACATGTGTGATCTGTGGTTTAGCTGACTAAACAAAAGGGCTGTAACCATATGGAAAATAAAACCAAAATCGCGACACTTAGCTCCATGAACTTGTGTCGCGGAGTGAGAAGGCAGAATCGCTACACACCCCTTAAACTCCCAGAGTTATCCTTCTTGTCCAGATCCACGTGTGTGTGCTACCACATCTTTTAATTACTAGTAGTCCTTTTGGTGCCTTTTTCCTGTTTTGTCTGATAAATTTAGTCAACTGTAAAGACAGCTAACAGTCACAAGGGGGCACCGGTAACGCTAACGGAGGTGTAGCTAACGGTCTGTTTCCCGAAGGTTCAGTAAACTGCGTCATTAGCACCGGAGTTAAGTGCTGACTACCTGCTGGGGGTCGACTGTGGATGTGTCCCCCGGCCGGGGCTGTAATGATAGTGAATGGCCGCTAGCTGGCTGGGGGTTGACTGTAAATGTGTCCACTGGCCGGGGCTGTAATGATATTGAATAGTTTCTAGCTGGCTGGGTGCTGACTGTGGAATGGATATGTAAAGTGGGATGTAATCAATGACAAAATGATGTCATGTGGCAGAAAAAAAAAATTGTAGTCCGTTCACTGAGGACTCCCCTCCCCCCCTCTTGTAAGTCAAAAATCGGTATACAAACCGAACCCTGGGTTTGTTGTATCGTTACAGCCCTACTAAACACATGTACAAAAAGGTGTACTGACAGCACGTCTCTGTAGGAACTACCACTGCTGGAACGAGGTTTTCATTAGGCGCGATGACCTGCCGCCCGGCCTCGGAGGATGGCAGGCGGTGGACGCCACGCCCCAGGAGACCAGTGATGGTAGGACAGACAGACACAGACAGAGAAAGACGGAGGGATCAACAGATAGCTGGACACTAAACATGATGTCTGTTTTACAGGATATTATCGCTGCGGTCCAGCTTCAGTTGTCGGCACCAAGGAAGGTTTGATCTGTCACCCGTATGACGCAAGGTTCGTCTTCGCTGAGGTTAGTTCCTTTCTTTAATTCTTCAAAGGCCTCATTAAGTGAAACATGCATTTTCCCAGTGTTACACCTGTGTCCCAATAATAAATGTTCGGTCATCTATTGTTATTTTTTATTTGTAAAAAAATAGGCCTGTCAAACGATTAATCACATGTTTTATCACATTATTAAAATTCTATTATTTTACATTTTTAAGTGTAATTAACAATGGAAAGCAATTCTTACCAGTGTATCTTTATTGCGAATCAAATGACTGCAAAGAAAGTTACTTTACTAACTTGACTTCAAGATTTGATTTGTTTATTTATTTATTCACTGTAAACAGAAGAAGAAATGTCTGAATCTGTCATTATCGCACAATCCCTCCAAGCCCCTTACTGAAAAACTAAAACTCCCACAATGTGCACATGGCTTTCGAGCTGTCTACTGAGCCGTCCGGGTGTTTTGGAAAATAAAAAGTGCCATTCAAAATTATGTTGTGTGTGTCTTTCTCTATCATGCCTGCAGCAGTAGTATTACGAAAAAAGTATGGCAGCTTGATAATACGTACAGATGTGGTAAAGGGTCAAAAAGTTAAGCACAACTCAAAGTTAAGTAAGTGTAAAGTAAATTAACAAAAGGGGGTATGCAATTAAAAACGTTTATGCATTATGCTCGGGCCTTAATCACTTCTCGATCACTCGATTCTCGAGTTAATGCTGACACCCCTAAAAAAAGGCATAGGTATTTTTAAGTTATAATCATGGTTTGTTCTCTTCCTGTTAAACCGTTTTAAATTTTTGATGACTCATCCTGCTTTTATGTAACCCTATAGGGCAAATGTTTACCATCAGTTTGCTTCACCTAAAAGTGCAGTTTTTCAAATCTTGGAATATTGAGGTTAGCAGATTCCATCTTTGGGGTAGATCCTTTTTCATTTCTATGTGTAATCATAGACCGTTAATATAAATGGACAGAGCATGAGTGACGTCACCCATTGGTTTGTGGAGATCAGAAATGAGTC
>NC_048430.1:10997834-11006885 GCF_013103735.1 Etheostoma cragini
GGTTTAAGTTACTTCCGCAGTGGTTGCACTTTTCCGAACCGGATGCTCTGTCCATCAATATATATACGGTCTATGTGTGTAATCTATTCTATGTGTATTATTTTTCTTTACTTACTTTAGCGTAATAATAAGCAATATCTTGCGATCAACTGAGGTATTTTGTGATTTAATCACAGCTAAGGGGCGTTGTTCAGCCTGACACAAAGCCATTACATATAGCAACATGAATTTATATTCCCATTCCAATATAAAATATTGTAATAACAAACAATAATTTCACAATGGAACAGGCCCTGCGCACACCGAGGCAGCTGCTACAGAGCGGAGGTAACGTTAGCTCACACTAGTAGCTAGCATAGGCTAATTTTCCGCTGACGCCAAAGATTCTGTATAACTAAAGAGAACGCACCAACGGTATGAAACGCTAAACACTGTCTGTCTAAATTGTTATTATGACGGTGTTTCCTCCAGGTCAACAGTGACGTTGTCTTCTTCAAGCGGGATCGCTACGGAACGCTGACTCCGTACAGGGTGGAAAGGGATTACATCGGAAGGGCTGTTTACACCAAATCTTTGGGCAGCAACTCACCAAAAGACATCACACAGAACTACAAGTACCCAAAAGGTAACACACACACACACACATTGCAAATTACAAAAAAAATAAGATGAAACTTACCTTTATAGTTTAAACCATAGTTAATATTAATGGACAAAGCATCCAGTTTGGCTGGAAGTACCTTAAACCGTGCGGTTGCAAAAGGTCAGTTTCTGTAGAAATCTAAGAGAAAGTGACCCACTTCTCATCTGCTTTATTACCTCAGTAAACATTTTCATAATGACTTTATGGCCTCATTCACTAGTTTTAAGTCTACTGCAACACAGAATGATGTTAATTTGTTGAATTACAGTCTTGTTGATTTGAAAATCAATGCTTAAGTAGGGGGTGTTCTAGGGTGTGGCTATGATGTGATTGACAGTCCCCGGCCTGTCTTATATGTAATACAAATATGGGACAAAGATATATTTAAAACATTTTTAATCTGAATTATGTAAGATAGCATTCAGCAGACCAGTGAAGGATATTAGAAGCACTTTTCCGGGGATGGCTGAGCGTTACTCCGCTGAGCGCTGAGCGTTACTCCGCAGCCTTTGTCATTGTTGTGGTTCTTTAAATGTAAATGTAAATGTGCTGTATTTATATAGCGCTTTTCCAGTCTTAACGACTGCTCAAAGCGCTTTTACATCTACAGGAAACATTCACCATTCACACACATTCATACACTGTGGCCGGGGCTGCCGTACAAGGTGCCACCTGCTCATCAGATAAACATTCACACACATTCACACTCCGATGCGCAGCACCGGGGGCAACTCGGGGTTCAGCATCTTTCCCAAGGACACTTCGACAATGACTGCAGGGGCGGGGATCAAACCGCCAACCTTCCGATTGGCAGGCAACCGCTCTACCACTGAGCCACAGCCGCCCCCATTAGAAATAAATAATGGACAAATAGTCTTTAAACTCTTCAGATCCAAAGTTATTCACTGTCAAAGTGGCGTCAAAATGAATGGGAGTCAATGGAATGCTAATGGTGGGTGGGTGCTACGAAGCATTAAAAAAGTGCCATGGGAGCTACGCTTAGAGAGGAGAGGGTTACCCCCTTGGTCTTACATAGGAAATTACTTTACAGCACAGCAGTAGCTAATGTTGGATGCTAGCTATATTGACAGTCATAAAAGCCCGTGCTCACATGCAGCTCTGTACCCAACTGACAGACATACTTTTTCAGCTTAAAATTGCCATAGGAAGTACTAAAAACACCACAACCTCGCTGTCCTCTCCACCCGACGGACAGACACCCTTCCTTGGCTTAGAATTACAGTAGGAACCGTTAAAAAGGTCACTACCTTGCCTTCTTTTTCCACCTGTCTGAAAAACACACTCTATTGGCTTAGAATTACAGCAACAATTGCTAAACGCAGTGATAACTCACAGCCCTTTCTTCCCAATTTACAGCCCCCCCTCTCTTGGCTTAAATTAACTCACCATTGTCAGCTACGGCCGCTGAAAATGCTACCGATTGTAAACAGCCGTGGCCTGCTTGCCTGGTCCTCCAGTAACGTTAGTTAGTAGAGTTAGCATGGCGGCGTTAGCCAGGACCAGTCAGGATCACTTTACAAGCTGTGTCTCAATTGTTTTTGTGAGTAAGTAAATAACTCAGGTTCTATAGCTAGATAATATCATGTGAGTACACAAATGTTGAAATTACATAAAATGCCCGTCCCGTGTAGCAGTTATAAATGAACCCAAAGCTAATGCTTACATGTTCAGGAGGAAATTACCCAACTCAGGGTACTTTTGGGCTCTAAGCTGTCTCAGTCTTTCAAATACATCTTCAATATTTACCTGGGATTGTTACGTCTTTGGTCACGCAACTGTCAGAACCATGCCGTTTTTTTAGGTCGAGTAAAATCTGTCTCCGTTGATCCTGTTTGTTTGTTTTGCTGCTTTCATGGCTGTACTGGCACTACAGCTGTAGCGCGCTGGCTTTGCATTTTTACAGGTATATCTGGCAACCCGGCCTAGCTGTCAAACTGGGTAGATGATAATAAAACAAAGGCCAAAACTTGAATAGAAATTACAAAAGGAGAAAACACTGGAATTAGCATTGTTGTCAGAAACGATAGTCTTTCCATAATGTTTCCATAATATGTGATGATGCATTGGGGTCATTTTTAGATTTATTACAGTACATATATTACATATTGGACCTTTAATGCAACTTGTTTATGGATTCAAAGGGGTTGGGAGACATTAGAGTCGGTGGTGAAGGGATTTCTGTCTGCAGGTAGTGCCGAGGACAGTAGGACTATGGACCGGGCGGAAGGATATGGTGTTGAGAGGGATCACTCAGAGCTGCCCGAGACCACACTGTCTATCATTATTACCGCCAGTCAGGTAACGCACCAGTCTACACGTCTGTCTTTCATTACTGAACATTATGGGTGTTTCCTTTTCAAATCAAAAATTTATCAAAATGAGCTTTTGTATTATTGCCACCCCCGCCTTAGTCTGGATGCCAGCAAATTTAGCCCCAATAAAACATTTGATCCTGGGAAGTTTGATTTGGACTTAATCCGTTGTGGAGCAACTATGCATGAACAAGAGCTGTTAGGACCAATCAAATTGTAAGGGCGGACTTCATACGATGATGGACAGATGATCAACAGTAAGGTAATGATGAACGCGAGCAGAACCGCGAGACCACGCTCACCCATATCCCCCTGCACTGCTCATATATGATGGTTCTCCCAAGTTCCTTTAGCTGTATTAATGGATTTAGCTAATGAATGCAATTCACCATGTGGTCTATTAATACATCCAAGACACAAGGTAACTGTAGCTTAGTGGTAGCCTGCAGCTGCACTTTTCCAGACACCATGGCCACTGCCAGAGTAACAGATGAAGGAGAAACAATAGAACAGAAAAATGCTCTTGCTTCCTTGACATACCTATGTGCCAACATTGTGCCTTCCCTGTGTTGAGTTATGGAAACAAACAACAAAGGTAACGCAGGTGACACAACTCAATGGTGTATTCAGGTGCACCATGTAAATTCAGGGAAACTAAAACTCTTAAAATCTTAATGGGGCATTTACATAACTGCTGAAATAAAAATGTACATGGGTTTATGTCAACCAAACCAGATTGGTGATGTTTCATGTAAAACAAAAAGGATCCTACTCTTTAACAAAAATAATAATAAAACTAATAAAATAAACTTAAATAATAATCAGAGCATGTCAGTGGCAAAAACAGCATGTTTTGTGGACGGAAATTGATGGGCCCATTTGCATTGCATTGCATCTTGTTTTGCTTCTTGCTTAATCATGGACAAATTTCAAAGATTGTTGTTCAGTTTCTTAGACACAAACATAAGAACATAGGGTTCAAAAGTTATCCTTTAAGTACAAATTTAATGTACTTGTACTCTTCTCCCGTCTCTCCAGGTCAGCCTGGGTCAGGACGTCAACCTACAGATGGCTTTCCACAACCAGAGTGATGTTCCTACAACCATCCAAGCCAACCTGGCCGGGTCTGTCATCTTCTACACCGGAGTCAGAGCCAGTCACTTGAAATATCACAACTTCACCATCACCGTGCCAGCCAATGAGAGTGAGCAACGTCAGCAACGAGAGAGTATTTGTGGTTATTAGAGATAACCATTGTTACAATTGTGTGTGTGTGTTGCAGTGAAGAGTGAGATGGTGAAGATCACAGCTGACGAGTACATGCCGTTTTTGGGCACCCTGCTCTGTCTGCACTTTATTGTGACTGGACAGACTGAGGACGAGTCAGTGACTGCCATCAAGGTGCTCGAGTTCCAGATCCCGACGCTCACCGTGACGGTAAGACTCAGGGTTGAAAATCAGCCACTTTCCCTCTTTAAGATTTAGCTTGGTGTAAGGTATTTTATTGTTAGCCTTACCTCTGTTAGTTGTTATGAGACGTGCATTGCCGTCTTGGTTCCAGTATTGTACGTCTGTGTGTATTTATGTTATGGTTGAGCCAGAGTCTGAGCGATGTAACAAACCCTCGGTTATATTAGCGCACCGCCAATAAAACCATGGGGACACTGGCATTATTTATTTTTTCAGGAGATGTTCTTGGCTTGTGTTGTTTTTTGTCTTCTTTTTCTACTACATCTTCTTCTGTGTTACCAGCTGAGCGGCTTGCCCAAGGTGCAGCAGGAGATGTTTGCCGAAGTTACCTTCACCAACCCGTTCAACTTCGCCCTGAAGGCCTGTAGGCTGTCCATGGAAGGAGCTGGATTAATGAGCGAGAAGACACGTTTTTTCGGGTGCACACACACACACAAACACACACACACACTCACACACACATAACATTGTCATTTTCCCTATCCAGAATATTTTGCTTTAACTTTTGTACGGTGGGAGGAAGTGGAGACACGTTGTCCATTTTTATTTATACAATCTATGGTGATGGCATGTTGTGGCTGTTTGGCTCGTGTGTATTTATACCAGTACACCTGTGTGTGTCTCAGAGTCATTGAGCCTCAGGCTTCAATCTCCTGGAAAGAGTCGTTCATCCCTCGACTAGCCGGAAATCGCTGCCTTGTAGCGGTGATGGACAGCAGCAACCTCTGTGAGGTAATCTCCACACCTTCCTCTCTCATTACTCAAGTACTGTATAACATAACTATGTTAATTTTGAGACACTATCCGTGGAAATTAGCCATATCCGGACACATTAAACCTTACACAGTTTCCTGTCTTTTTGTGGAACTTTTAGTGGGGGATCAGTGGTCAGAAAGTGCATAAAGGGTAGTTGATTACTTTCATGGGATGTATTTTCACAGGGGTGAGATATGTCCTATGAATAAAATTGTAATGAATCTGCTGATGGTCTGGATTGCGTGACACTTCTGGGATGTTAAAACCATATCTCATGCCAGTCAAGATCTCTGCTCAGGTCTGGACAATCGCATTCCCAGACCTTCTCTGTTGTTTGAGTCCTTTTCTGGTCGCGCAAAGGACCAAAAATAAAGTTTAAAGTCAGGAACTGAAAGACCCTCCTCTTTAGTGTAGACATCTTCATAATTTGTGCCAATAACCAGAAGGAGGGGAAAGAGGTAGCATAGAGCTCACGACGTTAAACCCGGGTATAACATTAATTTTAACCCCAGAGATACAAGCTTGAATCGACATGGGGAGACCCATCCATTTTTCCATATCTTTCAAAACGTTGCTCAGAGCAACAGAATAGGTATGCTTAACAATCTCGTTTAAGCAAGGGAAAACCTTAAGACCTAAATATCTAAACTGTTTAACAATGGGGATGTTATCAGAGATGATTGAAATGTGAGCTGAATCATTCAAATGAAGTAATGCTAACTTTGACCAGTTAACTTTAAAGCCTTATAAGCTACCATACTCCTCGCATAGGTTAAGAAGAGGAGGAAGAAATTGATAGGGCTTTTCTAAAAAGACCATAAAGTCATCCACAAATAGAAAGAGGTGATGCTGTGTATTGCAAATGCATATTGGTGACACCATAATCGATGCGTGAATGGCTTATGGAGTTTTATGGAGTTCACTAGTTTTGACATATGACAAACAACGGGCTAGGAGCTTTGCAAAGGTTTTTTCAATCAGAGTTAAGCAGGCTCAGAGGTAAATAGCTAGAGCACTCTGTAGGATCTGTATCCTTTTTTAAGAGTAGGGAAATCAAGGCTGTGTTCACATGCCTTGAGAATTCACCCTTCCTTATAAAAAAATTAATCATGTCAAGAAGGAATGGGCCCGGTTGTTCCGAAAGAGTTACATAAAATTCAGGGGTATCCCATCAATGACTGGTGATTTTCCTTGTGTATATTTTGTACTGCCAACCTTAGTTCTTCTATAGTAATCAATTTGTCTAAGTCACCTGATTCTTCTGCTGAAAATTTAGGAAAGTTAAGCTAATTTAACCACCATTTAGGGCTTTATCCAAAGTGAACTCTGATGAATACAGATTGGAATAAAATGTCTGACATTTTTTTATATTACCGTATGCTGATTTAATAGCGGGAATATCTGCAAAATGGTCACTGAACCTAATTGTCATGGCAAGTAAGTGACTGTATCTTGTGCCCTGGAAATAATAGTGCTGTCTCGTTCTATGGATGTGAAATTCTGATTTCTGGTTCAGAATTTTGTTCATTTCTGTTCTTTCTCTTTCTAGCTATTTGAGCACTAAAATCATTTTGCAACAATGAGTCTAACCTAGTTAACTCAGCTTCAATCCCGTCTGTATGGCTGTAACAGCCGGTATCCGCTTGTAGCAAATGTGTCTCCTGTAATAATACAACGTCAACATTCTCTTTCTTAGTAAGCCCAGAGTGCTGGCTCATTTATTAGGAGCATTCAGTAAGCCAAAATTCCACATTAAAAGTGTAAGATCACCAATTCTCAAAAATCTGTGATCTAAATGAAAGTACATGCGGAAATTGCTGCTGCCTTTCATTTTGTTAAATCCTTTTGTTAAACAACAGTGCATCCAAAGCTAAGTCCCCTATTTCACAAAACATATAAAAACAGAACAAGAGCATACAAGATAGTGAGGTAAAAGTAAAAGCAAGAGAAGAGGGGGCGGAAGCAACACTTGAAGTAGGTTTTTGATCAAGATTGGATATGTGGCAGCAAGAAATGGAACACTAGCCAGCCCATATTTACCCAATTGCAACAGCAGTTGTTTCCACACTAAACTAACATTTAAACCGGAACTAGTAAAGGAAATTCTAGCTAACCTATGGAGAGTAGGCCATATTAAGCTAGGTCAACATAGTATTCAGAAACACAGTCTCTGTAATAATATCAGACAACAGTACAATGAAAACTAGGACACATTAAGAGAACATGACAAGAACGGTCCATGTTCATCAGTCAGTTGTTTACTAGCTAGCATTTGCACCTTAGCCACTCTTTCAGCCCGACGATGCAGATGTTGCATCTTCGGTTTCTGTCTTCCAAATCGGCTAGCTTCATCTCCGTTTCCTGAATATAAATAAGCTCTTTTGTGTCTTATTCGGTTGAATGTTTTCATACAGAAAGGAACTTTAAACACATTATGAGAGCTGAATAACTGCAGTGTTATATTTCATGTCCACTACATACTCCACTACATCCTCGGAGGGTAATATACTTGCCCTGTTGTGTTTCTTTCAGGTGAGGGGTGTCATTTGGGTCGACATCACGCCCTGAGATGATTGGTCCACAGAGCTTTGTCACCCCCGCCTCACACCATTTCCACTACGCCTCTACCAATCACAGCAGCTTCAAACTGAGAGGAAGGAGACGACAAACCAGAGCAACGTCTTTTATGATTTTATTTCTTGTTTTATTTCAGTGTACACAAATCATTGTAAATTCCAAGCTGTGATACTCTTGAATGAGTTGAAATATTAATCGTTACGCTTTTTAATCAATAAATGTCTCAGAGAGTCTCCTCTCAACCTGGGTCATAACATCTGTTTAAAGTGACTCTATGTAACTTTTTATTGTTTCTGAAGCTCTGACATTTTCCACACAAAGGTCTTAAATGACTTGTAACCACAAACGAGCCTAACAGTGAAAATAACTCTAATTTTATATAGTTTTTAGTAAGGCCTCTGCCCTTTCCTTCCCGTCCCAGAATGATTGGCGGCAGATAGACAGTGTTACGGTTTCACATTCTGACGGGTCACAGATTTTTTTGTTACACCAAAAAAGCCTAGTTAGTATCAAGCCCTGTGAGCCAGGTACAAGAAAGCAGGAGAAGTCTTCATACAGGCCTAATTGTATTTTAATGTTGTTTTAGAAGTTGTAGTTATGACTGGCACGGAAGGAAATTAAACAAAGAGTTAATTAAATTAAAAGGGACAAGTGAAGTCAACTTCGGTCAGGCTTTTAATAGATGGAGACAATTAATGGATTGTAAATGAATCAAAACTGACCCAGAATTGTCCCTCAGGAGCATAATATGTCTAATTGTAAATTACTTTACAATGTGCGATTTGGTTGTACAACAATAGCCAACATATAATCACATCTCCCTTCCATTTAGCATTTTATTCCTTTTAGTTAGTGTTTGTGTTCGCCTACTATTTCTTTTCCCTTGTCCCCCTGCAACGTTACTTGTGTAAAACATTCTTGGGAAATGCGCTATATGAATTGAAGTTATTATAGCGTTGGTTGCTTTAACAAGCTCCTAATGCTTTTGTGCCACAGTGACAGTGATACCCTGTTTTCACTCAAAAGACATCCAAAGTAGGCCTAGTTACATTATGCAAAACTTGAAATGCAACGATGCATCAGTACCTAATTCTCTTATTGTAAATACTTAATTGTCTCTCTGAGCTATACATTCATTGCAAATACATGACCCCCCTGTAATGCTAACAACCCTAATACAGTCGGCAATAAAGCAGCATATACACTCACCGGCCACTTTATTAGGTACACCTGTCCAACTGCTCGTTAACACTT
Organism: Etheostoma cragini; assembly: GCF_013103735.1. Lineage (NCBI taxonomy): Eukaryota > Metazoa > Chordata > Actinopteri > Perciformes > Percidae > Etheostoma > Etheostoma cragini. Next base: position 11,006,868 of record NC_048430.1, read on the forward strand.
AATTTCTAAGCAGCCAAT
>NC_048430.1:11006985-11016724 GCF_013103735.1 Etheostoma cragini
GCAGTTCTGAAGGCAAAAGGGGGTCCAACCCGTTACTAGCATGGGGTACCTAATAAAGTGGCCGGTGAGTGTAGAAAGCGGCCTCTAAAATCAACTCAAAAATTTACATATATAGCTATATTATTCATCAAATCTCATATTTGATTCCACACAATTCTCTTTGGCAAGTGCAAATCTCTATTTTCATTTTGGGGCATCTTATTCAATTTTATAGCATTTGAAAAAACAATTTAAGTGGTTTTGAAATAGTATTGAGTAAAAGTTGACACATTCCAGTCTGTGATTATCCATCAACATCCATTCATAAAATTTTAGTCTGAATAATTCCTAATTTCTGCTTTTCTAACTCAAACATTAGGTATTATTTCCTATAAATGAGGTTTATTGACCATAACTTCCAAAACTAACTGTAAAACTAAAGTTAATAAGTTAGTGTTACGTAGTGTGGAAAACATCAAAAAAGTGACAAACATTGAAAAAAAGTATCATAGTGTTGAAAAAAAAGGCCAAACATTTAAGAAAAAAAATATTGATAAAAAGCTTCAACAAAAGTGATTTTCAATTTTACAAGAAGACAACACAGGGGTTAATGTGCTTTTGAGGTACCACCGATACATCTTAAATAAAAGATCAATGTCAGTTGTGCCAAATTCATAATCGGCCCTGACAAGTTTTGACCTGCCAGAGTCAGGATGTGAAGAGCTCTGGTTATCCTTCTAATACATTACTCTGTAGGTCCATTTAGCTAATACATATAACTAAAGTAGATCTGACCCCTGACATGCAGGCTAGATATCTAGGACTACAGTTGAAAATTAGCCAACTGGCTAACACTGGCGCAAATACAGAAATGTTGATTAATGTGCATTGTCCTGTGCATCCTAATCAAATAATTCCCTCTTAAATCATACAAAATACACAAAGAACTAAACTTGAATGCACAATTCAAGTAGCTGCACTGTGCCGCTACCACTGTATCATGACAGCAGTGAGGGGATTGCTATGATGCAGCGTTGATTAGTGGATGGGTTGCAGGTGTGCAACTGGGAGCAGGTGACCCAGCTTAGCAGCAATCAGGAGAGTGAGGGAATCACCATGGCAACAACACAACTTCTACCTTTAACCACATTTTGGCTTCAATTAACGATCTGAATACATACTCCACTAGTGGTTTGTACAGATTTAGTATCCAATTTTCTGAAATCCTAAATACAGGCTTGTTCTTTCTTTTTTTTTAACATGTATTTGAGTTTTTTGTACATTTGACAAACAAAAACAGTACAACAAGGCACATAACATAAGAGAAAAGGGACCAAGAATCAAATGTAGTAGCTGTAGTACCCACAGTCATGAATATATACATCCATAGGTGTATGCTTACCCCAAAATATATACAGCAGTTGTTTATCCCAACACTGTATAGTACGGATGGCACACTACAGGCATTAGGAGTATGTTAAATAGTGACTAGGTTAACTTTTGTTATATCTATTTCAAAAGTAAAAAATGCCCTCACATGACATTAATAAATACTGGAAACGTAACGTTACAGCAATGATCTTATGCTGTGTTCATGTGGTGTCGGACAGGTTGGAAAGACGAGTTGGAGAACACTCGTGAACGCCTGCTGAAGTTGAAACAACTCGTAAACTCAGTAAAGTTGTTGGTGGCCGATATTCTGACTTGATGTCATATGTGCTATCAACATGGCGGGCGGGGGGTCAGATAGTTGCAATGAATGTTTTGCCCGGATGGAAAATCATTAATTTATAATAAGAGAAGAAGTTACAGATGCACCGTTGCATACAGGAACTTATGTTACATGAGCAAAACCGGGTTACCATGTCACGGGCCAAAGAAGGAGTTTGTTGCAACCAACGTAACAATAAAAAAACTTGGAGTTATATAGTGCACTATTTATTGCTAAATGCTACTCACATACAACCACATTGTGCAATGTAAAGCTATTGCATTAATAGAATAGACAAATTACATACCTGTGGGCCAATCAGGGTCGGTTTCCAATACACCCTGTAGAAAACCCGACCAAAGTTGACTCTGGTCTTCGCCCTCAGTCTGTCACTCCCCCTTTAACCCTCCTGTTGTCCTCGGGTCAATTTGACCAGTTTACTATGAAAGGACTATGACAAAAGAATGTTGAAAAAAATAGAGAAATATTGGGGGGCAGAAACTACAACAATGCAGAAACAAAAAAACAAAAACAAAAAAAACATTCTTTTTTTTTTTAAATGCTGAAAAAATGACCAACAAAATCGGAAAGATTTACAAAAAAAGTCAAAATTTGGAAAAATCGATAAAAAACATAGTTAAAAAAAGTCAAAAAGGTGACATAAAATTGCAATTAAACTGTAAAAAAAACATCTAGAAAAGTGTACAAAAATAACAACATAATGTTAAAGTTTCATCCCAGAAAAAAAGTTTCAGGTTGACGGGAAGACAACACAAGTCCTAAGTTTTCTTTTTAGTTTCCTTTCTTTTCCTGATATGGTCCTTCCCCAGCATCAGCCATAACTACATAATAAAATTAAAACACAACCAGGCCTATATAAATAAATCTCCTGCTACCTTTTATCTGTCTGGATATGCTAGCTTAGACTTATCCGGTGTAACATGAAACGTGGGACTGTATAGCCAGTCCGCCTGCTGGAAATTATTTTATTACTTTGCGGGAGGGGGGGGATCTGGTAAATGTCATTTTGGTGTCTAAACTTAACCGTCGTTGTCGCGTGACGCTCACTACTTGTCGACTAAACCCAATTGTATAACGGACGCTAAGGACCGGCTCATACCAACCTTTTCTCAGCTAAGGTTAGGGTCGATTGGGCGACTGTTGCTTTAATTTCACAATATATCACATGAGTTGTGCTTGTCTTTTCAAACAATATCATACAAAAAGTAATTTTTTTTTGTCCGAAGATAAAAGGTGTATAAAAAAAAGACAAAATACGACAAATTAGCGTTTTATTTTCTCCTATCCCAGAATGCACCTGAGATGCATGCAGACCTTGCTCCAAAAGGAGAATGCATTATCGTCAAAAGGTAACATCACACAGGTTTTGCTGAGGCAGGAAAAGCAAAGATTTTTTTGACCATGTGGAAGTAAATGAATGTACGCTTTGCTGAACTGTACAGAGAGCTGAACTGCCCCCCCCCCCACCGCCACCCCACCCTGCTGAGAGTTGCTGCTTTTTCTGAAGTGAAAGAAAAGCCAAGAGCCACGATCAAAAGCAGTTCTTTACTTTATACTATGGAGTTCCATGTATTCCTGTCAAAATCTTATTCAAGACATTTTAAAATCTTACAATTTATCTATTGCAATCAAGAGTTTTCCATGAGAGTATTACATCTTGCATACCCTTACGAGACTCATTCATTTTTTGATTTTTTTAAACCAGACTTAGGTTCTATGCTCTTGTTTCAGACTGGAGCTCCACTCCACACAGGTTCTCTCCTGTGTGGATGCTCACATGTGTCTGTAAATTTCCACTTTTACTAAAAGCTTTGCTACAGAAAGAACAGCTATAAGGTTTCTCCCCTGTGTGGCTTCTCAAGTGTTCCCTTAAATGTCCACTTTTACTAAAAGCTTTGCTACAGAAAGAGCAGATAAAAGGTTTCTCCCCTGTGTGGGTTCTCAAGTGTACCTTCAAGTGTCCACTCTCTGTAAAAGCTTTTTTACACACGGAACAGGTAAACGGTTTTTCTCCTGTGTGGATTCTCATGTGTGCCTTTAAATGTCCACTTACTGTAAAGGCTTTCTTACAGACTGTGCAGCTGAATGGCTTCTCTCCTGTGTGGATTCTCATGTGTTTCTGTAAATGGCCATTGTCTGCAAATGCTTTCTTACAGAAGGAGCAGCTAAATGGCTTCTCTCCTGTGTGGGTTCTCAGGTGTTTCTTCAGCTGTCCACTATCTCTAAAAGCTTTCTTACAGACGGAGCAGTTAAATGGTTTCTCTCCCGTATGGATTCGCATGTGTCTACTTAAACTTCCACTCTCTGTAAAAGCTTTATTACAGATCGAGCAGCTGAACGGTCTCTCTCCTGTGTGGATTCTCATGTGGTTCTGTAAATGTCCACTCTTTATAAAAGCTTTCTTACAGACTGAGCAGCTAAACAGTTTCTCCGCTGTATGAGATCTCATGTGTCTTTTCAGATGTCCATTGGTGCCAAACCTTTTCCCACATTCAAAGCAGCTTACTGGTTTCTCACCAGTACCACATGTCGAATCCCAGACAGGGACTTCATCATTACTTGGAGAGTTTACACCTGACAGAGGTTCTATGATCTCCTTCCATTCACTGTCATCATCAGTCTCAGGTTCAGAAGAGTTTCCGGTTTTTATCTGTTCAGTTTGTATTTGATGAAGCTGTGAGAACTGAGGATTCTCTTCATCGTCTTCACTCTTCACAGGGACCGGAGTGAATGGGAACTTGGTGGTATCAGCTTCCTCCAGCTGTTCAAGCTGCTCTCCTTTCTGACTGATCCGGAGTTCTTCCTGCTCCTCTTTAATGTGGGGGGGCTTTGTGTCCTCCTGGTCCAGACTGGAGCTCCACTCCTGCTGATGTTCTTCACCAACAATCACTGTCTGGACATCTGAAGGTAAAGCTGAACACAAACAAAGCCATCAGTATGAATTGTATCTATTCTTTGCTAGTTAGCTTTATTCACTCTCATTAGTGTCATCAAAGACATTTTTTCCAGCTCTCACACTCACAATAACAAGGGGCACATGAATGCCCTATGAGTTGACAGAGGGGAACCGGAAGGCATCATCAAGTCAAATCAGAGCAAAAAGGCTTAACTGCTGGTTGGTTGTTTACATAACTCACAGGGGAAGGCAAAATGTTGCCACATGGTGACTTCAAAAAAACATGAGGATTGTCTAGTTCTGTTGTTTCATTCTTTACTCCGACAGTGGCCACAGTGTTTTAAAAAGTGCAGCTGTAGGCTAAAAGTAGGCTAAATTTCCCTTTTTGCTGCATGCCACTACAGTGTGTTATTTATTTCTGTTTGGATTGAATACTCAACGGCCCCGAAAAAAGGCACAAGTTCCAGACTAGATAGAAAATCACCTGTAGAGGCTAGAAAGACCCGGAAGACTACTCCGGGACTGCTAACTCTTCAGCTTTTAGTAAGGTTCTGTCTTTTATGGTTATTAAATGATTGAAATATGAATCGGAGGTGCAGTTTAGGATTGCATATGACCCCTTTCGGTTCCTGAGGGTTAAAGCGAAATTAAGTAATCCCTCTTACTGTTAACAATAAGAATAATAATAAATAAACAATAAGAGCAAGGCATCATAATGAGGATTCAAAAAATAGAGGGCTGTTATGAGAACGCATATTTCATGACTTTTGAACAATGAAGAGGAAAACACAATTTGTCTAACAATACTTTCTTTTGTTACCTTCAACTGCGGTCATTTCTGAGAAGCACTTTGAACACTACTACAGCTTAACCCAAACTCGCTGAAATGGAAAAATGTATTCATGATAGTGGACCATGTAAGCTTATTTCTAAAGTATATTCTTTGTTAATATCTGAATGTTCTAAACCGACTCTGTATAGGTCTAAGGAAAGGTGCAAATCAGACCTAAATATAACAATTGAAGACCGACTTTGGTCAGGCGTCTCCACTATCATTTCCTTCCATCAGCTGTATTTGACTCCAGAGAAAATTGACAAATCTAAGCCTGATTTATGTGATACATGTTTCCAATGTGCTGCAGATGTGGGCTCCTTCCTCAACTGTCCTTGGTTGTGAAAATAGCCCTGGCAGCGGCCAAAAAGTGTATTTCTGTGACATGTAAGTCTGATTCCCTTCTACCAGTCCCTCCAGGATTTCGCGAGGGCGCCGATTCTTACTAATTCAACCAATCAACGTGACTTTGGTGCCAATCGCAATTTTGACCAACAACCGCAGATTTCAACCAATCCCAGCAGTCCCACGTGCCAGACTCAGTATCAGTATCTGAGCCTTTTTGGTAAGGTTACTAGTAAAACCAGCCTACAGTAGTTTTATTCTCCCCAAATACAGAAAGAAATTGCAATTTATACGCAACTTTCTCTGTCTCCTGCAACATCATTGCAATAAACATACAAAAAAACAACCCAACTTTTTGTTTATTTTTTTACAAAAATAATTGGCACAACGGCAGGCCTTTTGGGCCGCAACAATCTCAAAATAATCTCAAATAAAGTCCACAAAATCTTGGGAGGGAAGGTTATATCCATAACTTAATGGTATTTAGAACTGAATTACTGCGTGCCTTTAGAAAAAAAAAATCGCATAGAACCTTAGAAAGGGATGCAACATTTGTGAAAATTTGGCAGCCCTATCTAGATTATGTGGATAATGTGATATTGGAATAATGTATATCTGCTTTAAAACATTGGAGCATCCTTTTTGGGATTGGGGTTGCTCTTTTGTGTTGCTTCTTGTAAATAAAAATTAAGTGTTATATTGTGTTAACATTTTCTTGACTAAAAAGGTAGAATACGTTCATCTCGAGGACGAGTTTGTTCTAAATCAGCGGACTCGATTTCCTCCTAATACATTTCCGTAGCGCCACAGTGCATTTCTAGCTGTTAGAAAATGTAACTATTAAAACTAAATATCTTTTGTACTTTTACTGGCTTGTATACAGGGATGTAGTGGAGGCTAAACGCACGTAAACGCCGTTTATGCACCTCTTAAAATTCGGAAATGGCGTTTACCCACCTCCAAAGTGCTTTTATCCACCTCTGAATAGCCTTTTGTCTCAAAGCCATTCTAAATTAAGCTTCTGTTGTTTTAGTTTCATATTGTTCATTATTAGTTTCATAGGTTGTTAAACCTAAGACGAAGTCTATCATATAGCGCTGCATTACTCGCAGTGTTGACGGTGTTTGGGGTGTAGAGCCCTCAACGTTGCCTGGAAGGCAGCGTTGCCTGGAAGGCACTAGGATCGGGCAATGGTTGGGTGCCTTGAAGTCATGGTCGCAGCGCTGCCTTGAAGGCGACGTTGGGGGCTTAGAACATCAAGCAGTAAGCAGCAGTCAAAGATTCGTCAGTCACACTATCCTACATTAGGCTACATGTCTCTTGTAGTTAATGATGAATGGTTTTAAAAATGGACATCCGTCATTTTTAAAGACAAGACAGCAGCCCTCCTCCTAATGCCAGCAAATGGACCCGGAAAGAAGCCCAACGTGAGTGAGCTCGGAAAACAGTACTCAAGTTAATGTTTTTTAGGTTAATTTGGTTAATGGCAGATTCATGCCACTGACTCAAAAAGCCCCGGCATTGATTAGGTTAGCCTACCCCTTTCAGACATGATGTTGCAGGTCACCTAGCTACCTTTTCCCATTAGTGAAATTCAGGATATATTGTCTGATAATAACTGGATGTTACAGGATATATTGTCTGATAATAACTGGATGTTACAGGATATATTGTCTGATAATAACTGGATGTTATTTCATTCTCTGGCCACTTAAAGTTAGTGACAAAAGCTCCCTTTGCTAGTCCGCTACCTAGTTATTGTTGTCGCTCTAGTTAGCTGTTTGCGGTTACGCGGGTGCGGTAAACGTTTCCATGGTAACAGCGAGTTGGACCAATCAGAAACGTTGCTGTTACGCTTAGGATTTTTGGTAATGTAGTTTTTCTACGTAAGACAGGGGATCATTGTTTTTCTTATAATGTTACAAGGTTGATATCATACAGACTTCTAGCTTCATCAGGATCAGAAACTGGGTCAGTCTACCTCAGATGGTTTAGACATTATGGCTGATAATCTAAATTCATATGGAGAAAATCAATAGGATTTTTTAATAAATAAATAAATATATATATATATGGCCGTGGCCCACCTTATTGGTGATTGTTTCGTGGTCCACCTGGTCACAGAATTTATAGTTTACCCACCTCTTTTTTTAGCACTACACCTCTACTTATATAATAACCATCTCCAAGAGCCCAGAGTCACATACGTCCCTAGCTATCTTCACACACTCAAGGCTGAACTTCTCCCCTTTTCCTATCTTGACTGTTTCACTCCCTTCACATGTCAGGTAGAGTTTTAATTACCTTTAAAATAGAGCAGCTGTTTGGGGCATGGTAACCACAGAGAAAGGAGGGGGGGGGGGGATTTCAATGTATAAAGTGAAGTAACTTTGTTAAAGTGACTCTTGCTTGTCTTTTGGTAATAATGTTTCTAACACTAGCGTCCATGGACTTCAATGGGGCTGCTTTGAACAATATTTTTAAGTGCCTTGAAACTAGACAATCATTGGATAAATTCTGCAATAATGTCCCGCCCACGGACCCTCAGCGTCTCTGGGGGTCAACGGAGGACTGGGTTGGCCTGGACGCCGGTCTTCTGCGTGATGATTGGCGGATCTGTCAAAAACTGCGAGCCAATTATATACTAGCTAGGCTAGTAGGGATTGACCGATACAGATTTTTTTAGTGCCAATACCGATTTTCTTTTCATAAGCCTTGGCCGATGACCGATGCGGACTGCCGATTCTTGAGCCGATACTGCGTTTGCTCCCTCAATTTACACCATAAAAGTGTAAACCCTGCCAAACTGGATTTGTTTTCGGAATCTGCTCTGCCATTTCGTTACAAAGAATAAACAAAAACACGGATCAGTGTCACTTCTGCAGTAATCTTACATTCATATCACCCAAATTATGTGTGCATCATATAGATGGGTGCACTGCATAAGGTTAACTGTGCAAGGGTAAAGGGCTTTCATCCACATCTACAACACAGCTTGGATGATGCATTGCTTGCTGACATATTATAAGACTGATATAATCTTTCCATAACAAAATAACCTTTGTCAGCACATGTAAATAATTTGAAAAAACGATAAACCTGAAAAGTAGCCATTGAAATAAAGTGCTTGGTTTGTAATTTGAGAATGCCGTGGTGCTAGTGTGTGTGTGTGTGTGTATGTGTGTGTGTGTGTGTATGTGTGTGTGTGTGTGTGGGGGGGGGGCCTTGCATGGTCTGCAAGTGAACTGCAGGGTCTCCAGTATAAACACAGAGCTGCTTGCGGACGCCTGTGTAGCAGCGTATCGGCCGATGACAAATATGGACCGGCCCAAAAAACAGTCCATCATATAGAATTATTATGTAATATACTGTATATAATTATAAATAAATGGACATTTTTTTATGACGTAGGCCAAAAATAAGATGCTCCTTTTTGAAAGACTAGCAGCTGCCACTGGATAGCAACATCCACCACAAAGGGTACAGTGATATCAGGTCCTTTTGTTATGACTAAGTCTAGAGTTTGGCCTTTATTGTGGGGGGGCCTGGAAACATGCTGAATGAGCATCGGGCTAAGTTGACATGGATTGTTTCAGTTTTTTGTTTTTTCAACTTTACATGACACATTGTCAGTGTCATATTTACATTGTAGATGTTAGGCTTTATTATTCTAACCTTTATTTATTTAGAGAGGGCCATTGAATGCAAGCTCTCTTTTCCACACACACTTCCGGTGTAATAAGAGACCGAGGGCGTTTCTCAATATGTGTTCTTCTATGGACTTGTGTTCTTGTGTTCTTGTGAAACGTCATGTTTGGTGGCCAAAGTACTGACCCAATACACAAGTTAACATTTCGCCGAGAACACTTAAAGTCCTCGGATGTGATCTCGACACGCCCATTTTACCAAGGATACATCGGATGGTGACTTGTGTGAACTTGGCCGGGCCGGTATC
>NC_048430.1:11016824-11029470 GCF_013103735.1 Etheostoma cragini
CGCGAGTACAGTCTTCCAGGTACAGCCAGCAAGTACGGTCTCCCCAAGAACACAAGTCCGTTCTTTGCTTACTTGGTAATGAGAAACGCCCCGTGTTAACTGGCGACCGTCAGCCAATAGCGTCTGTTGTTGTCATAGTGACGACAGCTGTTGAAAACCGGAAGAGAATCCGTAGCTGTCCGCGTGACTTCATTTTTGTTAAGTTGTCATTACAATGTTAAAACCATTACTTGCTAAAAACAATGTAATGTAACGCAGTAGAAAGTAGCAGAAGATGTAATAAAACAGTATCTCGAGTTAGTTGAGTAAATGTAGCCTACTTAGTTACATTGCACCACTTCACAAATAATGTGAAGAGTCTACAAAAAGCCTCATAAACACACCTTGGTAGCAGCTGAACTAGCTAGCAGCTAACAGACTGTGTGCGTGGTTAACACGGACAACATAGTAGGAAAGACATTTCCAGCATGAGATAGACAACCAACCTGCTTCTCTCAGCAGCTTCATGTCGGAGTTTAAAACCACATCCAGTAGCGCCCGTCTGTTTTTGGCAATCGATGTTCTTTTCATATCCGGATATTATTATTGTCTCAAAATCTCCAATAAAATGCCCTCAAGACGCGGAGCCAATATGTTTCAGACGCAGATCCTTTAACCTTGACCGAGTCAAAGATGACTGATTAAAACGTTCTGTCCTAATTATTAATATTATCCTTATCCTTATATTACGCTGGCATGCTAACAAAGACACACACGCTAATATTCCGTCAGCGCAACCAACACCCGGAAACACAAACACAACTTCCGATACATTCCTCTGGCTTTCAGAATTCGACGTTTTAGAAGTCGACTCTAACCAGTGTCACTTTAGATAAGATCCGTGGTGGAATGTAACTAAGTACATTTGCTTAAGTATTTTATAATTTTGTGGTACTTGTTCTTTAGTATTATCATTTTCAGTTACTTTCTCCTTGTATTCCACTACATTCCAGATGGAAATATTGTACTTTTTACTGCATTACATCTATCTGACAGCTTTAGTAACTTTACAGATTCTGATCATTGAAACAAAATATAATCAGCTAATAACTAATTATGTGTATTTAGAGATTAAAACTACCTAGCAGCATATGAAGTTGTTGGAATGAGCACCACCTTTCCAGCTGCAACATTAGTGATAAAAACATTAATGCATCAATCATTATAATAATCAACCACTAGATGGAAGCAGCGTATAAGAAATGAACAGACATACTAGTAAATCTTTGAACATGGAGTGCTAATAATAATAAAAATAATATGTCAGGCTCACAATTTTTACAATTGAAGTGCTCTTAATTGTGTGTAGGACAGTGAGTTAGTGAAAAAACCTGTGTGTGTGGGATGGACAAGGAGAGACAGACTGCAAGTGATCAAATGTACACCTCAAAGTCATAAAGTGTCCCAGTTGACAACTGGAGAATAGGAACAAGTCCACCAGTTGTGTCTTTATTAACCAACATTTTTTAAACTGAGGCAACATAACAGCAAAAATACCGTTATCTCACAGCCAACTGCCACTGTTGAACAGGACTGTGTCAAATAATAAAGCAACAAACTAAAACAATAACCCCCAACATTACAGGAAAATTAAGAATTAAATAGACACAAAACAATATTAATTATGGGAATAGAGCCCTAAGACGTGAAAGGTGAAACCCTAAGACGCTTCAAAACCTGTGGAATAACCTTCAAGGCATACTTAACATAACAACCAGAACCTTCTTTTTTTAGCATCAATATGTGTGTGTGTGTGTGTAGGTACACATGAGTATCAGTGTGCACAGTCAATGCTGTCCTTTGTCATAAATGAAAGTGCACTGAATATCTATAGGAATAATAAGACATTTGAAGACATCACCTTAGACTGAGGGAAATCAGTATCAGATATTTTTGAAATAATAATAAAAAATAGTAACATTTTAAATGTCAGAAAATAGTTAAATGAGTTTTAAATGACCCTGTGGAAAGAGATGAGGCAGTGGTTGATAATGCCATCTTTAGTAACTAAAAACACGTTACTACACACTGCACCTTTAACGCTTTAGGGTTATGTACGTACGTCTGTTACATTCAAGTCGTTGCCCAATGAGTTGCTGCAAAGCTAATTACGACTATCAGCTCCACACATCTCTCTCTGGCTTTCTTAGGATCACTATGATCAGAAGATCCGGGGACTTTAACGCCCAGTAAAGATAATTACCATCATGTTATTTTAATCCTCCGTGTCCTCCTTGGTTACAAGCAACTGTGTGAAGGGGGCGTAGGGGCGATGCGCAGTGATGCAGAAGATTCCCATGAATCTGGATCAGCAGACATTGTCGTCCGAGGCACATTTCCTAAAAAATAACCTCATTGAGTAAATTTAATCAAAGTATAAGTTTTTTTTTTTTGCTTCCTATATTTCAGAAGATCTTCCGGGTTTGCTTAATAGACAGACTGTAAAAACATGAAATGACAGTCATGCAATAATACTAACAGACTGTATAAGTATGTTTACTGGTGTTAGATTGTATAAGGGTGTTGTTACTTGGCACTTTACATTCCACCACAGTAATAAGATTGTAATAGTGGGGTAATAGTGGGATAATAAAATAGGTAATATATAGGTAATTACCAAAGTAATAACTGGGTAACACATCTCAGTAATAAGATGTAATACTGGGGTAATAAGGTGTAATAACATGCTATTACCAAGATAATAACTAGGAATGAGTTTGATGAAAACCATATGTATATCTGGGTAGTGGTAATCGTTATATTATTGTAATATGATAATAAAGGGGTAATATGTTGTTTTCACAGTATTATAGGCTACTATCAGCGTAGTACCTTCCAAATTAGATCAAACTTCTTGGAATTTATAATTGGTGATAACCATATTATAGTGCTAAAATCCATCCACCCTTTATGTTAATAATTCCCTTTTTTCAAGGTAATTCTTTACAAATTATGTTCAATCTTGTGACTTCTTATCTGGAAAAAGATCTTGTATTTTCTTTGTGACAACCCTGAATCAGTGGTGCAAAATGCAAAACAGCCTATTTTATTACATGGTAATATTAGAATAACAGAGGTGCAGAGATTACCTGGAAATGCTTCTGGTAGCTTTCTGGTCATCTCTTATCTTTATTAAATTACCATGAAATGTGGTTTGTCCTACACACACGTAACCCTGTGCAACAGCTCAACATCTTCCACCATCAAGCCCTGGAGACTGGGATCATTGTAACTTATTTCACTTACAAAGGGTGAAACTTAAAAAAAATATTTGACTTCTAGCCCCACACTATACCACGACACACTCTGTTATGCTCAGGTCTCGCTTTGCCAGGCCACCGACACTCTGTGGAGCAGAGGAGGGTCTGAATACTCCACACAGCATTCTGGGAGGGCAGAACAACGTGTTCTGTTTTATTGGCATTTCTTTAAACCAAACCCGTGTGGTCCACCAACTTATCCTCATATGTGGCCGGTGCGAGACGTTTGGTTTTCTTTCCTCACAACTGATTGGTCGCGCCGAGCTTGGACGTTTAGGGCAGAACTTGCTCACCTATGGATTTATAATAACACACCATGTTGCGCCGCACTCCATGGTCAGAAGCGTAAAAAACATACTTAAACCGAACCTGTACTGTTGTATAACATATAAGTCACACATAGTAAATTGTAAAATCACACACACACAAAGCATTCCTGATATTACAGTGTTTAATTAATCGGAAAGGACAAGAAGACCGTTGTAAACAAAATGTTAGACATTTAAGGCCTTATTTTTAGAATATTTAATTTAAGCCATATAAGACCCCGCAATTACCCTAAATAGCTAGCAAACGTTAAAATATGAGTTCTCGTAACAGGAGAGGTAAGCAAAATTCCCTTTTGTTCAAAGTTACATAGACATTTTCCATAGCATTTATTCCCAAAATTAATAAACCAGAAGTAAACAACGATCTTAGCTTTAGGACAAAAATTGTGTGAGAGGGTGGTTTTAGTTGTACAGATTAATACAAGATAGCCGAGCTGTAACCGCATGGGGAGCTGACAATGTGACTGAAAGGTGGCCACATGGACTGGCCCGGACAGAGAACATTTAAAAGAAGACTAGAGTGTCCTCACGGCGTGTTCTATGACAGTCAAATCAAAAGCTGTAAGGCGAGAGGTTTGCGAACTATTAAAGTGTGTATGTCTGGATGTTTAAAGTTGATCTGTGTAAATTAAGGTACCAGGTTAGGAAGAGTGTCTCTGTGAAGCCTAACTTAACATCAATTTAGCTGTTTGGCTACCCAATAACTTGACTAAAGCAAACACTATAGGTCTGGATGGCAGTAAATGAAATCAATACGTGTACATTAACAGATGTAAACTAGTTAACAGCTTTGCTTAGCCGCTGTTGTTATGCTACTGCTAGCCCAGTTGGTTACATTACCAAAGAAAGGAACCATCTGTTAGCTGGCAGTTCCATCATGGTGGGAAAGCGAGGCTGGGAGAATAGTGGTTCTGAGGTCAAACGATGCAGTCTCTGTTGCGGTGCATCTCAATCCTTTTTCAGGTTAGCTGGTAGACGTTGCCCATGTTGGTGATGCCAACTGGTTTACTCTAAGCATTATCTGCAGAGGAAGAGATTCTGTTTTGGGCTACTTTCAGTAGGCCATGCTTTAGCTGAGAGATGTTCTGGGCCTGTTAAGAGATGCAATAAAGTTTTTGCTCTTTAAAAATAGAGCCAAGAATAATAGCGGTCACACTTGTGGGAGACTGAATTGGGTGGCTGGTCCTTGTGATAACAGAGGGCTGGGGTTGCATGGAATGGCCGTTTCATTTCCCAACAAGTCGTTGGGTACGGTAATCTTTGGAGTTCCATGGATACCAACTAACTTTATAATCAAATACATTTTTTAGTTAAACCCATCAATCATCACATTTTACAACCCAACATTCTAATTATTGGACTTTTGGCTTTTAAAAGGAAGCACATTTTCACCCTTTGCTGCAAACACTTAACCACGGCCACGTAATGACGCCATGACGGACGGCAGAATCACAAGCTGAACAGTGTAGTAGACAATCAGTTTAAAATAACACTAATTAAACTGTAATGATATTTTCTTCTTCATGGCTTCTTCTATTTAACAAGTTGTTGTGCCGTTATCGGTTAAGGTAGCGCATCTGGTATTCCGACCTGTACCTTTTCCTCCCTCCGTTTCCACAGACCTCATTAAAATCGCCTTGTCTGCCCGACTTCAGTCCACACGATCCGTACCACTATGTGGTAAATAAGGTATCCCCGTAGACTGCTGCTGATCTCAAAGCTTTTAAACACATCAAAGGCTATGGTGTTTCATAACACAGAGCCAGTTAGCTGCCCTATGAGCCAAGCCACCTACTGTATAACCCACCAGACTAAAAACAAGACCGTTAAACACAGCTTTGACTCACACAGCATCACAATCCTACAGTAAATATGAATAACTTAACATTACAATTTCTCTTTATATTAAAAGGCAACCTCTAAGCTGACTTTGGGTATAACTAACACAAGTTATCTTGGAAGCTAACGTTAGCTAGCAATCACCTGTTGAGCTCCATGCAAAGTCTGCAGCCAGCAGCAAATACAAACTCCCAAAAGAGCCACATAAAGTGAAACTGAAGGGAAGTTGTGCACCATTCAAATACAAAGACAACAGAATCGGTGTGGTCTGTTATCACTTTAAGATAGTTAAACTTAACTAACCTAAGTAAACACAATAGAAGCAGTTTAGGCAGGCTAACGCGCTAGCATTACTTGGCTAAAAGTTAGCTAACTCTGCGTTAAGAGTAATATAACATGGGCCAGTTTGTGATACGTTCAATATCAAAAGGAACCTTAGACGTTTGTTACTTGTTAACACATTGACTGAAACCAGCAATAACACAAACCCTAGAGAAGCCCACCGCAGAACAACATATAACCACTTTATTATCTGAGCAAACACATACATGTTTGGCTTCCGTCTACAGCCTAGCTCTTCCGCCGTCTGTTATGGTGTTCATAATTTGCACAAGTAGTGTTACATCTCGTTCAAAGGGTGAATAATCTCATAACCTTTAGAGACTTCAATCATTTTTAGAGTGTTTAAACCTGACTGAGGGTCTATGCTCGCCTTCCAGACTAGAGCTCCAGTTAACACCGCTAAATGGTTTCTCTACTGTGTGGATTCTCATGTGTATCTGTAAACTTCCACTAACTCTAAAAGATTTCTTACAGATGGAACAGCTAAATGGTTTCTCTCCTGTGTGGATTCTCATGTGTATGCGTAAACTACCACTGACTCTAAAAGATTTCTTACAAACGGAGCAGCTAAATGATTTTTCTCCTGTGTGGATTCTCATGTGTGTCTGTAAATTTCCACTCTGTGTAAAAGCTATCTTACAGACAGAGCAGCTAAATGTTTTCTCTCCTGTGTGGATTCTTATGTGTTTATGTAAACTTCCACTCTCTGTAAACGTTTTGTTGCAGATAGAGCAGCTAAACGGTTTCTCTCCTGTGTGGACTCTCATGTGTTTACGTAGACTTCCACTCTCTGTAAAAGCTCTTTTGCAGATTGAGCAGCTAAATGGTCTCTCTCCTGTGTGGATTCTCATGTGTGTCTGTAAATGTCCCTTCTGTTTAAAAGCTTTTTTACAGACTGAGCAGCTAAATGGTCTCTTTTCTGTATGAGATCTCATGTGTTGCTTCAGATGTCCACTTGTGCAAAATCTTTTCTCATACATTCTCTCACCAGTGCTACATATCAAATCACTGACAGGGGCTTCATCACTATTCACAGAGTTTAAACCTGACCGAGGTTCTCTGGTCTTCTTCCAATCAGCACTGTCATCCGTCTCAGGTTCAGAAGAGTCTCCAGTCTCATCATCAGTATCTGGTTGGAAATGTGTTTCTGGATCTGTGTTCATGGCAGGTTCTGGTCCTCCACAGTCCTCTCCATCAGCTTCTGTTTCTATCTGTTCAGTTTGTCTTTGATTAAACTGTGAGAACTGAGGTCTCTCTTCATCATCTTCACTCTTCACAGGGACAGGAGTGATTGGGAACTTGGTGATATCAGCCTCCTGCAGTCCTTGAATCTGCTCTCTGTCCTGACTGATCCGGAGTTCGTCCTGCTCCTCTTTAATGTGTGGGGGGTTTGTGTCCTCCTGGTCCAGACTGGAGCTCCAATCCTGTTGATGTTCTTCACCAACAATCACTGTGTGGACATCCGAAGGTAAAGCTGAAACACAAACATCCATTAATGTAAACCTTAACAATACTTTGCTAATTAGCTACATTCAGTCCGATAAGGACACAGGTACATACTGACTTCATCTGCTTTACCCCAGGTCCCCAAAATCGGAGCACAACTCTTCTCGCTCCTCAGTTTGTTGCCTAAAGCTAGTACACTTCCACTCCAAAAACTAATGCCTAGGTGTGTAGAAATGGATCGCTAGCTCCCCCTGATAAACGTAGTCTCGCAGTATGTTACAGTATGTTATAACGTTGACTAATGAAAATTGGAAAGCATATTTTTCAAGATGTATAAAATAAGCCTTTTGAAGCCATTTCCTAAACTCAACAGGAAGTCCCCCATTTTAAATTGGAAGTTAAAAATGAGTAAATTTTTTTTATCATTTCTAAACATCATACTGTAACCAACTCCTCCTAGATATTTCATGTACTCGACTTTTAATTTGGGGCAAAACCTAAAAAGATGAAAACATTGTTAAAAACTTGAGTTTTGTAACAGTGCCTGGCTGTAGCAGGGATGCTATTTTGTGTTTCACCATCAAAACAGGAAGCAGTTGTAACTTGAGGTTTGGCCATTTGGAGCATTGATCGATGAACGAGGAAGTTGTTGTATCTTAAGTGAACATTTTCCAGTCTGGTTATATTGAGCCCCCTGCATTTTGGCCCAT
The DNA here is from genome assembly GCF_013103735.1 of Etheostoma cragini. Lineage (NCBI taxonomy): Eukaryota > Metazoa > Chordata > Actinopteri > Perciformes > Percidae > Etheostoma > Etheostoma cragini. The sequence goes on from NC_048430.1 coordinate 11,024,790, forward strand.
CCCCTTTTCGCATGAACCGTTTGACCTTAGATCCTCTTTACTAAAAAGAGCGCATTTCAAGCGGCGCCAATGGTGTGAAATGGTACACACCTCCTGTCTCCTAAATGGGCATGGCTTCATTTGAAATTGTAGTGAACTTTGTGTGGATGGATGAAACGTTACATTTGTATAATTTATTTAGCTTTTGCTAACGTGCTATTTACACAGCTAAAAGACAGATTAGTTTTTTAGGGCACTCACAAATGATGATGTTATCTTATTGACGTTGCAATCTCTAGAGAGTTTGGTCCTGAAACAGAAACAGGTCTTCCATTACGTTAAATTTCCTCCTGATATGGCCGTCTAAAAAAACTGCCATTTAAGTGTCAGAATGTTTAGGAGATATGCAGCCTGTAAAAAATTAATCCAATATTTACTTTGATGACTATGGGGCGGAATGTTTCATAATATAAGGGGCCGAGCATGGCCACATTCATAACTAATGACCAGATTCTCTTGCTCTTATCAGAGGTAGTCTTCAACTCAGAAGAGTTCCTTTCTCATTGGTCATGGTTTTCTCCACCCCCTGTGTTATTTACGCCCCTTTCATAACTAATGACTAATTTCTTGAGTCACAAACTGGCTCAAAGCATGTGACAAATTGGGGAGTCCAACAGGTTGACGTATCAATAGAAAGGTTTATTGATAAACATAACTATTTAGAAAAGCATGAGCCATACCCACCTTTGCCGCCACCTATAGTAACACCACAAGAACCATAGTGGCACTTGCTTCCAAGCCTAACAGGGAAAAGATAACCCTGCTCAAAACAAGCTGTCCCAACATGAAGCCCCAATCAGTCAATTCCAATCTATACATAACCACTTAGTGCCAAAGAGTAACTTGTAAAACCTTCCACTTAGCCAAACTGACTGACACTAACAAACTATAATTTTCTTCAAAATAACCATATCACAGCCCAAAGAATTACAAGTCTACTTTCCCCCTAAATCAATCAAATGCTGCCGACTACTCCACAAACTGGCTCAACACATGTCAATGTCAATGTCAATTTTATTTCTATAGCACATTTAAAAACAACAGCAGTTGACCAAAGTGCTGAACAGGGTCAATGTCAAATACATAACTAACAAGAGTAAAAAAAACCTCCAACCAAAATACATCACAGGGAAACAAACAACAACACATTAAAACTTCATAATCCAGGTTAACGAGTGTTAAAAGCTGCAGCAAACAGGTGCGTCTTAAGCAGTGATTTAAACGTTTGTAGAGTCTGTGCAGCTTTAATATGCCTGGGGATGTTGTTCCATAAGGTGGGGGCACCCACTGCAAAGGCTCTATCGCCCTTATTTTTTAGCCTTGATCTAGGGACGTCCAATAGAAGCTGATTTGACGACCTCAGCGTTCTGATTGGAGAATGGTGGCAGTAAAGATCAGCCAGGTAAGATGGCGCTAAACCATTTAATGCCTTAAAAACAAGCAATAAAATCTTAAAATGTATCCTGTAACGGACAGGTAGCCAGTGGAGGGAGGCCAGGACTGGCGTTATGTATTCATGTTTTTTTGTTTTAGTTAAAAGGCGAGCAGGGTTCTGGTGCAGACCCATATACAAAGAATTACAATAATCCAGCTGAGCAGTGATAAAAGCATGAATGTCTTTTTCAAGGTCTTTTGAAGGAAGATAGGCCTTTATTTTGGCTATAAGTCTTAACTGGAAGAAACTGGTTTTGACAACTGCACTGATTTGTTTACTAAAAGTAAAGGAGGTATCAAAAATAACACCAAGATTTTTAATAGTGGATCGATTTTGGGAGGCTGAAGGGCCCAAAAGGCCAAAAGGGTCACCCAGAGCATCCGAACGTCCAAACGTGATGATTTCAGTTTTGTTTTCATTTAGAGTGAGGCTGTTTAACTCCATCCAGGTTTTTACCTCCTTTAAGCAGTCAAACAATGGTTGCACATAGTCTTTGGTTATAGATTTCATTGGCAAGTAGATTTGGACATCATCAGCAAAACAATGATAAGAGATGTTATGTTTCTGAAAAATGGAACCCAGTGGCAGCATGTACAGTGAAAAGACGATAGGGCCCAGAATAGAGACTTGAGGGACCCCGCAGGTAAGAGGAGCAGATGACGAAGAGTGTTCAGCTAAATGAACAGAGAAGCTCCTATCAGTCAAGTATGACTGGAACCATTTCAAGACAATACCTTTGATACCTACACAGTGTTCAAGGCAAGATAAAAGGATTGTGTGATCCACAGTATCAAAGGCGGCAGTCAGGTCTAAAAGCACCAGCACAGCAGAGTTGCCTGAATCCACTGTTAAAAGGAGATCATTAAAAACCCTTAAAAGTGCTGTTTTGTACTATGCTGTGGTTTAAAGCCAGATTGGAACTTCTCCTGGATGCCATGGTTATTGAGGAATGTTTGTAATTGGTTCAAGACTATTCTCTCCAGCACTTTCGGGTAGTTTGGAAGGTGACACAGAGGGGAGTCCAAACAGGCTAAAGTGCCAATGAAAGGTTATTTGATAAATGAAAATAACTATATGCAAAAGCATGAGGTGTGGTGAGTAAATAGAAGCAGTGGTGCGTGGAGTGTGTGACTGAGTGAAGAAGGTACGGATGAATGGTAACTGCAACAAAAGTGTCAAAACAAACCCAAACCAGGAGATGTGGATCCTAGAAGAAAGAGAACACAATGAGACATGGCATGTATATATAGCCTTGGCTGAGGCCTAGTTTAAGGCCTATGCAGTTGTCATCCCATTTGCCAATTAACCCCCCCAAACTGCCAGCTCCTGCAGGAAAGCCAGGGAAGCCAACAGCAGGTTAAAAAGGGAGGGGTCGTAACACTTGTGTGGGGTATCACTGTTAACATTGCTAATGAGAGAGAATATTCCACTTATATTTCCATTTACATATAGCTGTGCAAAATAGGATTAATTCAAAATTTCCACTGGTGGGGGATTTGTTCAGCCATGCGGCCACTTTCCTGCCTTAATCTGTCCTATCAAATAAAGGCAATAAAAGCCCCAAAAATGTATCTTAAAAACAGACTAAGATCTTTTTTAAACACAAACATCCTGGGTATTTCAGGGCCACAGGCAGAAAATGTTGGGACACACTCCTTAAATCGGCCTGCTACTCAAGTACTTCACATTTCCCCCCATTTTAACTGTATTACTGATAAATACTTTGGTAATAATTACAAAAAACTACTTATTTTAGTTCACAATCACATTTTGACTGAATAGTGCTTAAAGCTATAGTGTGCAACTAGTTTATAATAATGAACGTCTGTTAAATTTAAGCCATTGCCAAATGAGGTGATACAAACCTAATTAAGCCAGCTCCACAAAACTAAGTATGTAGCCTCCCAGAGTGGGAAATAATGAGTGTGTATTTGTTTTGACGAGGTAACTGGTTATATATACACACAGCACCTGTGTATTCAAACTCAAAATAAAAGTTACATGCCGTTCATTTATGGCCAGGCGAAGCATTCTAAATGTATTTTTTGATGGAGCGGTGTGACGGCATGCAGCAAATGTTGGAGCTGAAAAATTCAAAATCAGTCAAGGCACAGTCAACTAAAAAACCTCAGTAGACAAAACTTTTCATTGAAACTTGTGTGTGACAAATACTGTATGAGTCAAAATCTAACAAACTCGGAAACATGGAAAACATGGAAAATGTACAAATGTAAAAGAATTGTTGCACCGAAACGCATCGATAATCGGTTTAGAATCGAAACGTTGGCCTTTGCATCGGAATCATGAGGTGCCCAGAGATTCCCACCCCTTACTTAAAGCATTCAACGCTGAGGGGCAACTAGATCTGTGCAGCATGTCTGCACAAAGATCAAGGAAACCAAATTTTGAATGGGAGAAAATGGAGGAACTTGGGTGGATGGATTATTCTTGTTGGAGCTGTGATGAAGATAACCAAAGCAAGTACTACTCGTGGCTTTTCACAGGATCCACGGTTTGCGGTCCTGACATGGTAAGTTAATATAATATACAACTAGTACAGTGCAATACAAGGGGGGGACGATGTGTTGTTGGATTTCTTCTGTTCTTTTGTGAAAGTGAGGAAAGGTAGTGGGGGTATTGTGTGTGTGTATTTGATGTTCATTGAAGCATTGGAAATAATGTATGATTACGGTCCATGTAGGTTGAATGTGTGTTTGTGCACGATGTGTCGCCATTTGTTTCTCTCGAATGCCCAAGAGAAATTTCTCCTATGGGACACAATAAAGGTATATCTTAATAAAATGTGTGGTGTAGTTACATAAGACACTAATTACTCCAAATATAGGCAGTTTAAAACATGACAACCGTAATATCAATTCCAGCAACCAAAAGCTGATGACTGTTTGCCAAGCCTGGCAATATATTAAATACTAAGCCTCATTTCAATAAGCCTTGCAAATACAAAGTAAGATTTTCTCTATGCGTATGCCAGTGATTCATTTGTTGAATCATATTGGTTTATTCTGTTACTGTTGGGACAAAGGACGACCTCAACGGGCCAATCAAAAACGGCAATACACTTTCCCTGACTTATGGCTGCACTCTAATACATTCTTAAGGCCTTTTTATTTACATACTGTATATTTATTTTGATTTCAATTCTGAAAGACCGTCAAACTAGATATTAAAAATATATTAGTACAATAG
>NC_048430.1:11029570-11033110 GCF_013103735.1 Etheostoma cragini
CCCCCCCCCACACCCACACCCACACACACACACGCCTGGCTAAAATACATTCCGAGCGCTGCAGCTTATTCAGTACACTGCTGCTCAAGTCCACACTATGCTGTTTAATCAGCATGCCACACCTGTGAGGTGGATGAAGTATCTCGGCAAAGGCGAAGTGCTCACTAACGCAGATTTAGACACTTTTGTGAACAGTTTTTGAGGGAAATAAGCCTTTTTTTTAGCCTGAGATCTTAGTCCATCTCATGAAAAATGGGGGCAAAAACAAGTGTTTAGTTTATAATTTTGTTTATATCTATATTCATGTAAAGCACGTTTAATTGCATTGTTGCTGAATGTGATAAACAATTAAAGCTTCTTAACTCATGCTAGCAAGTTCATCAATAATAGATAGTAGAGCCGAATATATAACATTGTAAATGTGTCCCACCTCTCGGCTGGCCAGCTGAGAGTTTCCTCTCTGAGTTCATGTTGAAGTGCTTCTCAACTTCTCCCGGACCTGTAAAAGAAAATGCGTAATTTACACTATGTGAAATAATGCACGTTAGCAGGAGCTAGCTGCGGCTAACATTAGCTAAGATTACGGACTCCCTGCAACAACAGCAGTTAACGCATTTCCGGTCAGAGAAAGAAAACAGACCTGCTCTTTGTAGCTTTGTTTGGTGGTTTAAAACCACACGCGGCAGTTTGTGATGTGTCTTCTGTAGAAAAGAAATCACTCCGCCGTCGTCATTATGCGGTAAATGGTAAACTCATGCAAAACAATGGGCCGTAGGTCGCAACATGGCCCGAGTCCCGGAAACACAAACACAACTTCCGCTACAGTCCTCTGCCCTTCAGTATAAAACAGCGTTTTTTTGTGTTGTCTTGCCGTCAAAATTGAAAATCAGCAATGTTTTCAACTTTTTTTTCTCACGTTTTTGTCCCTTTTTGAAACACGTTTACGCTTTGCTTCGATGTTTGTCACTTTTTTAATGTTTTCAACACTACGTAACACTACTGATTAACTTTAGTTTTACAGTTATTTTTGGAATGCATGGTCAGTAATCCTCCTTTATAGGAAATTATACCTAATGTTTGAGTTAGAAAAGCAGAATTATTTAGACTTAAATTAAAGGAATGTATGTTGATGGCTAATCACAGACTGGAATATGTCAACTTTACTCAATAGTATTTGGAAACCACCACTATTTGTTTTTTTCAAATACTGTAAAATTTAATAAGACACCCCAAAATTAATGAAAGCAGAGATTTGTACTTGCCAAAGAGCGTTGAGTGGAATCAATCATGTTATTTGGGGTAATTAAAAAGAACATTGATATGGGAAAAAGGGTCAATTTGACTCGAGAACAACATGAGGGTTAAAATAATATAATGATCGCAAATGGACAAGCTTAGTGTCACTATTAAATCAATAAGTATTGTGTTTAGACATGTACAGACTGTACTTCAGAAACATCAGATATGATGGGAACATTTCACTGCACAATGAGTAGTTTTACTTCTCATACATATTATTGTTGATGTACAGGATGTGCAAAAGGTCAGGAAATAGAGTGCGTGCAATAGCCATGTCTTAGTAGTATAACTACATACTAGTATTAGTACTTGCCTTCAGTAAAGGATATGAATAGCATGTTCTTTATCAGAAAGAGAAGGATAAATATTGTGCATCTTCAATAACATGTTCAAAGTAACAAAGGAAAGGGTAACAGCGTTACGTTTAATTGTATAGGATTATGGTTTGATTTGAAAACATATAAGGTGGAATCATGTTGAACAGGTTGAGAAAAAGCACAATAAAGTACTGAATCTCATGAGATCAGCTTGTGGTTATGAATGGAGAGAGGATACACACTCACTACTGGATCATTACAGGGCAGAAAAACAGAGGGAAGTCAAAAGCAGTCTAACAGGAACCCAGTCAGTGTCAGAGAAATCCACATAGGATGGTGTAGTTCTACTATATGTCCACTAGGTGGGGTAACTGACTGACTATTTGGGACATAATACAGTCCCTCCAGAAAAAAAGCAATTATGTGATCGTATAATTCAATGCACAATCAGCCAAGGTCTGCCCAGATAGCAAGCCAACATCGAATAAATATAGATTTTCAATCTGAATCATCTTCATGTTTGATACTGAAATTTCAATGCAAAATAAATGTTGACTGACCATTACCATACAGATGAAACCTGTCGTTATTAATGTTGACGACAGCAACATTGGAACAACATTCATTGTAAAAAAAAAAACTGTGAAAAAACGGTAATATTCCGGCAGCTGGGGCGCCAAAAAATTACCGTAAAATAACGGTAAAACCTAATCACGTAAAATTACAGTAATTTTCCATAATGAAATGACAGAAAATATCTTTAATCTTACATTTATTTGTATGTAATTATTGGGCTTTTTAATGTTTAAAAAAGGACATTTACCCTTTTAAAACACTTAAATTATCTTAAAATACAGTCAACCACTGCTATAATACAAATAATCTGTCTTAAAATGGCGGAAAAATGCCACTATTATTTGAGTTTTATAATATAATTTTATGGAAAAATCATGTTATTTGACACATCTAAAATGTAATAACGCGTTATATCACATACAAAACATTTGATTTTACTTTTTAAAAATGTCAAAATACTGTTGTAAAACGGATAATACGCTTTATATTTACAACAACCTACCCTTAATTTAAGATTGTATCAAGTTTATTATAAGTTTTTACATGTTAATTTCCAAATAAATCCTGTGTATATAATTGATTTTTAATGTCATAAATACAATTCATTTACTGTTAAAAAAACACAAAAAACTGTTATTAAACAAATATGTACAAGTATAATTACAGCAATTTACCATTCATTTTAGAATCTATTAAGTATAATACGAGTCTTTATATGTATTTTTACATAAAGTTCATGTATATTTATTTAATCTTCAATGTAAAATAAGCATACTTTGCCGTTAAAACAGTGGATTTACTTTTAAAAAGAGAACCAAATACTGTCATTAAACAAGAATGTGAGTACAATTACAGCAATCTACCAAGTATAATGTGTTTTTAAATGCAATTTTACATGCAAATCATGTACATTTAATCCATCTTTAACGTTAAAAAAGTATGCCCAGCAATGGATTTACATTTGTTTAAAAGTCCAAATACTGTCAAAGAAATATTGATTATAGCAACAACCTGCTGATAATTTTGTTAAATTTCATAACACTGCTATAATACTCATAACTAAATGTATATTTATAAAAATTCAACCTGCAAATGTAATGGACAATTTCTAAAATATTGAGCTATAACAAAGCAGTTAAATGACAATCTATAAAAAGGAGATTTAGCTTAACAATAACCGCTCTTAGAAACAACCAGGACACACTTACTACTGTTCATTGTGTATTTTATTCTGTCGACCAACAGATAAGAATAGAAAACAGTTAATGCAACAAAGCTTAACGTGGCATGGCTACATACTGCTAGCAGTCCAACAATTGCCTGCTTCAGTTCAAGAACAGTTTACAGT
>NC_048430.1:11033210-11043519 GCF_013103735.1 Etheostoma cragini
GTTTATTTTTCATGTTAAAATTCATATAATGCATCTTGCAAAACATTTGATTTCACTGTGGACATGTCAAAAGCTATGGTGCTTTTATGGCCGTGGCAGCACTTCCAAAGCATATGCAAGCATATATGTGTGTAACCAGTGCCACAAACACATGGACAGAAATGCTTAAGCTACATGTTAGCTATCTCATTGTTATTTAGATATTTTGATTATATCTTAATAACTAATCTAATATGCATTAATATCTAATAATGAAAAAGCAAATTCATATCTCGTTATTGAGGTTTAGCTCTACTTTTTGTTCTGTGCTTATATGCAGACTCAAGAAGACCCAGCCAGCCACCTGTTCACCTGAGGGAGAAAGCCCTGTCTTCAGCCTGTCTTCCACCTGTTTTCAGCCCTGTCAAATAACCATTCCATGTGGCAGCAGCATGTTGGTGGACAAGAGACATTGTTGCTGGTAAGAGCCCTTCTATAACTTAATCTTGAACAGCTGTGAACAGGAGTTGCACCTGGTGTGGTCTTAGTTTAGGGTGGGTACTGAAACGCTGACAGGAGTGGCAATCTGTGGAGTCTTTGGCTGCTGTAGCCCATCTCTTTTTAAGGTTGTGCGTTCAGAGATAATATTCTGCATACCTTGATTACGGTTACATTCCATTTCAATGATGGCCTCCGACAATTATGAAAACAAAATAGTTGAGGTAAAACGATTATTGTGCCACACTCAGGTTGCAATATTCTTTCTTTTTCATTTGAATTATATCCAAGGAAATCCACTGTTAAAAATACAAGTTTAAAAAAAAAAAGGATAAATAAATGGATAATGTTTCCAAAGTCGATAAGTAATTATCGACTTAAATAATTGTGATCTCAATATTGAACAAAATAATTATGATTATGATTTTTTGCCATAATCGAGCAGCCTTGGTTGTAATGAGTGGTTATTTAAATAAATGTCGCCTTTCTACCATCTTGAACCTGTCTGCCCACTCTTCTCTGAAATCAATATTATATTTTGTACAATATATTAACACACACTGAATATGTATTCCCTTTTCAGGATGTTGGAGACGTACCAGGAGGAAGCGGCTCTTCGGCCAGTGGTCAATGAGAAGCAAGTGCCTTCAGGAATCACCTTTTTCAAACTCCCCACACGTCATTTATACTCAACCATTAGGTTTTTATGTGTTACAGACCTTGGATAGATATACTGAGGATTTTGTTTGCCATTAATTTTGCTTTCTAATTTAGCTACCTTAAAAAGCTTAGTGGTTACTTAATGTCATTCAGAGGTTTTGTAGTATAAAGTCAGAAGAGTAAAAAAAAAAAATTACTTTGGGCTTGCATGCTGTAAACTGGCATATAAATTGATTTATTAAGACTGCCCTAAATGTTTCATATATTGTACAGTGTGCTATGAATGGTACAAACTATTTAACAAGATATGTTAACATTTTCTGCTTGGGTTTTGTTTGTATCACATTCCTGTCTTTTTCCCATTGATTTTCATTGATTTTGTATACCAACTTAATTGTGGACGTAACCAACTCTATGTAAATCCAGTGCACACAGCTTTAGAAAGTCATATAATATAAAATTGAATCAAGAAAGTGAGGAAGTCTTATAATTGTACATGGTAGTTCATTTTTTTTAGCCTTTCATAGCTCTTACAGTCCTGTCAAAGCAAAATGGCAACATTCATAGCTTTATGTTGACCCAGTTGGGTTTGGAAATAAATATCTGAAAATGCTATCAATAATGTAAATAAAATTAGATGTTTTTGTTTTATGAAGGATTTTAGTTGTACTTTTTTATATGGGGGGTGGAAATGTTTAAGCTGAAATGTTTGACTTAAAAAGGGGCTGTATGCTGCTGCATTTCAAGTCCTATTTTGTAATCTTGTGATCACTGTCTAATAGCTTCCGCTAGCTAGTTTTAGATGTAAACTCCAACATTAACATAAGTACAGATGCTTTGGACGGCTGGTTCAAAGGCAGCGTATAACAGCTGCTGCTGCTAGCTGTTGTTAGCAACAGCTAGCATTTACAACAAATAAAGCTATCTGTCCATCAGGAAACTTCATAAATCACAGAGTTGAGGCAGAGCAGCAAGAGGACTTCAGAGTGAAAACCAGAAAATATGTATACCTTTTCTTCATAACCGTAAAAGCACTTTCTGTGTGACACACTGAACGCGCTCTAACTCAATTCTGTCGTCCTGTGCTTTCTGGATGGACTGGGCCGATGAGGCAGCGCTGTTCCTGTGTTTAGTGGGTGTGACCTGTGTGCTCAGCCAGCAGCCAGATATAGGAAACTGGCTCAGTGTGTTGTCACACAGAGCCCAGACTAAAGAAAACAATTCTGAACACTGGGTAATCTGATTTTTTGTCTCACAGGGATTTCTTTTAAATATGTTTGGCTCATTATTTGACACTTTGGCCATGTTTAACATGAACAACTGGCATTGTAACATCATAGATATGAAGGTCTCCTTTAACAAATAGTATAAATCAAAAGAGGTTTCTGGGCTCTATTCTAACATAAATTAATAGTATATACTACTACACTTTAATATAAATTGTCAATGTAGAAATTTAAGTAAATTAACAAGCAAATCCATATAAAATTACTGAACGAATATCTTTTACTGTCAATTGTCACCTGGTCAATTGCACCTACTTTTAGTAATGGTTTTACCGTATCAAATCTTAATACTTAGATTTAGCTTTTAAATAACTCAAATATTTGTGAATATATGATACATTCTGATAGTGGTTTTACAAACTTATGTGAAAACAATACATTTTCTTTTTGTGTGTCTAATTACAGTGATTGTGGCTGTTTTAAATGACAAAAACTGTATTTTTATAGTTTAATACTGCTTATAGACAGTTTAAAAATGCTTATAGACATTTTTACTCTGACTAAAAAAGCAATTTTCCAAGGTATTTGTTTTCAAAATAATGAATTTTTCCATAATTTTACGAGGTATTCGTCAATTCACAAGTATTCTATGTAACATGACAGAAAAACTTTTTGTTGCTGTTAATTACCACTAATTCTATCAACTTTTAGCAGTGTTTTTACAGTATTAAACTTAAATTTAACAGTTTTATCTCATAAATAAAAGTTATATTTGTGAAAATACAATGAATTTAGAGTGTATTTTTAAAGTAATTTTATGTGAAAAAACATTCATTTTCTGTAAAATAATGATAATGCTATGTTTATTCACAGTTACAGCTTTTTTCCGTTATTTTACTTTAGACATTTAATTTCACAGTTTATTATTGTAATTTATTGTTTTTTTCCTGTATTTAAAAAATACAGAAAAAAACTGTAAATTTAACAGGAAAAAGTACGTAAAATTACAGATTTTTTTTACAGTGTTGATCTATAGTTATCTTTAGCGTGGGGTGTCATTTGTGCTGGAAAGTCTAGCCTAAAAGGCTTGTTTGGCATAGTTTGTATATTTTCCTCATAGCCCTACCTGGCTGTCGATAAAGCAGGGTTATAATAGTCTTATAATGCTTTAATATATTGATTTATACCTTTTTAGATTAAACCTGTGGTAGGCCTACAATAAAATACTATTGAAGTTTGATTGAGATATGCTGGGATATTAACAGTGTTTCAACATCCATTATAATCGAAATACCATTGAAATTCTATTGATTTCTGGGTATGATTTAAAAGTTTCAGTGAGAATAGACATGATGAAGAATCAACATCAGAGTTTGACGTTGTTTCAATGACTTTAGCGCTGACAGCTGGATGTGGATTCAACACCGTTTCAATGACTATTTGCTATCTGGCCGCATTTTTCGAACACTTAATCCAAATAAATTGTCCATTTCTGAGCACAATAATGCAGGGCTTGAGTGATTTCATAATCCCCGCATGTTGCAAAAAAGTCACACACAGTATATCTTAGCAGAAAGTTGGAAAATGTTGTGTTTACTTTACACAAGAGCAGCCATTTCCACCGTTGCCATGGGAAAGTTATGAAGTGACGTAATTACGCAACAAGACAGTCTCTTTTTCATCAAAACGTAGTTTTTGCAAGTTCCCGCAATTTCATTGCATAAAATTACGTAAATGTCCCGCATATTCCATTTCATTTTTTAAGAAAACGTCCCACATAATCAAGGATTATTTCCTCGCAACAATCACAAAAAAACTCATTTTTGTGGAAGGACTGATAATAAAAAATGCAGCCAGAAATCCTGGGCGAGGGGGTTTATTTTATTCCTCAGTCCTGGTTTCTATCAAAGTCGTACCACAACATCTGGAACCTTGAGCTGCCCCGGATGGAATCTACTTTTAAACCTCTTCTTCAAACAAACTCTGGCTTTCAAACGCTGTAACTGCCTTTTCTCTCGCTTGTCCACGTAAAGACTTCATATTTTCGTTTTAATCACATTTAGTAAATTGTATTTGTTGTTAAGAAGATATCTTAGAAATCAGGTCCCAGCTGATAGCAGGGAATAATCAGACTACTTTAGGTTGGTGATTTATAGATACATCTTTTCATTGAAAGTGAAATGCTGTGGATAATAAATCCTCCTGATAGCTATGGTCCTCCTCACCTTGACAGTGTTGACCCATTTTAATAATTTTCCCTAGTTAGGTTGCATGCATGTCTTTAGGTGGGAAGAAACCAGAGTACCTGGAAGAAACCAGGTACTCTGTTAATGTTACCTAGCATATTAGTTAGCAGTAATTAGCCTGTGTGGGTGTTAATGGTAACTAGCATGTTAGTTAGCAGTAATTAGCCTGTGCCTATGTTAATGTTAACTAGCATATTAGTTAGCAATAATTAGCCTGTGCCTATGTCAATGTTAACTAGCATGTTAGTTAGCAGTAATTATCCTGTGACTGTGTTATCTCCTAACAAATACCTACGCTCTCCGTCTCTAATTGGGAATGATTGAGATTTCTACAATGCACAAAGAGTAATTTAGCAGACAGTGTCCCAACCCTCTGAGGTTGAAGCACACATCAGAGTGTCAAAAAGAATGTTTATATTAATACTTTGGTGACATTACAGCACAAACACATGGTTTTTGTGTGTGTGTGTGTAGGGATTCTAACAAAAACAGAGTGTACATTTTAATTTTCCCACTGGGGGTCAATAAACATTATTGTTAATTCAAAAGTAACAATAACAGATGATTTCTTGTTTGCAATAGTTACAATGAGAGAGTTGTGTTTAATGTACAGTTTTGTTGGGGGCTTGTTCATTCTGAGGTGGGGGTGGGGGGGTTGTGAGAAAGAAGACAAAATTGCAAAGAGAGCATTGAAATTAAATAATTATCAAATAATGAAAGGTGGGGCCAGATCATTGTAAAGAAAGGCACCGAGGGATTTGCGGCAGAGGAAGTGGGACACAGATGTCAAAAGGAGACAATACTACAGCATACAGAAGTCAATAAAGGGGACAAGTATGTAAACTCTAATGTTACACACTCCGGTCCAATGGGTGGCGGTATACACCTACTGGTTTGGGATCCGCCATTAAATCGAAGAAGAAGAAGAAGAAGAAGGAGGTTCATATTTTATCGACCTAAATACCGGAGCAGTCAGCGGAGAGAAGCCGTTAGCTGAATCCAAACAACGGCAGAAAACCCGAGGCGTTAGTCTGGTTCTCAGAGATGGACCGACGCCGGAAAAAGGTGGTGGAGACGAAGCTGCGAGGAGAAGGTTTGTTTTCTTTTTAGCCGTGCTAATGAGGCTAAGGTAAGGTTCGCTAAACCATTCACAGCCCATCCACAGCCCCTGTGGTGTGAAAATGCAAACATTTAACTATTGTAACCCGCGTGATCTACGCGTTGTGTTCTGGCGTCGAAAGATGAAGCAGGAGACTACATTGGCTGTGTGTGTTAAATCCGCTATGTTTAGCACCCTTAGCAAGGGCCTTAGCTTGATAGCATTAGCCTTTCATCTGACAACGGAACTCGTTAAAAAACGTCCGATGGCGAATTCAAATCTCTTTAGAATTCAAAGAGTACAAGCCGGATAGAACAGAGTACAGTAGTTTGGTCACGTTGAAATTACAATTATTAACCGTTATAAGCTTTTATCAACGGAGCATGACTAACCAACAGCCTCCCACATAGCAAAAATCCTGCGGCCTAGTTCTGGGCGGACTACTGTAAATCGGACTTGTAGCAGAACAGTCTCGACTCTTCTCACCCCTTTTTTGGTTTTCCAATACGAAAAATGTCCCTGGTACAAACAGGTGTGTGTGTGTGTGTGTGTGTGTGTGTGTGTGTGTGTGTGTGTGTGTATTTTGAGAAATATCATTAACTGTTTTTATACACAGGCCTACAGAAGTCTAGTTTGCTGATTATATCACGTTTTTTTTTGTTGGCTATTGGATGTGAAAAGAAGGAAATGGTTCTTTCATAACATTGTACTTTAGATGTGAGTGAATTTCCCACACCAGGAGTAATTGAGATAGCTCTATTTTATAGTGATCAATTATCTATTTAAAAAAAATGTTCTATGCAAGATGTAACATTTTCAATTAAAAAAAAGATATTAATTAATTGTTAATGTATATTTGTGTGCTGTGAATTGGTTAGAAAAATTAAATCAGAATTGACTAAACTCTGTATCGGCTGGTCAAGCTCAGTGAAAAATCGGAATTGACTTAAAAATTGTAATTGGTGCATTTCTATAAGCGGTTGTATGTGCTTATATAGATGCCAAAATTCATGGGGCACCAATCTTGTTTTGAGATTAATGTCTTTTATATGCAATGTCTTGTATAAGTACTTCATTATCCACACTCCAAAAGTGATCCCTATGCTTGGTGGTACTCATGCTTCTGAGGAGGGGTAGCTGTCGGTACCCGATCTGTGCGCACGAGCAAGATGATAATCCTGTTTTACGACACTGCACAAATCAGATCATGCTTCTGCCGTTAGCCTCCACCGCAGATTTTGGGGATTAGCTTTTCTTTTCACTTCTAAGCAGTACTGACCTTTTAAAAACTCAGTGACAAAAACTCACAATTCAGCTAATATGCTGTATTTGCCTACCTAAGTAATGGATGCTGTCCTTTCCTTCTCTTTCTTCAATACCTAACAAACCTATCTATAGCTCTCCCTGACCCTGTCTTTCTGCTAGAGCAGCACTGGTTGAAGCCTTAAAATTTTGTGAATAATAATAATAATAATAATAAATGAATAACATAACTCATTACACTGGTCAGGCTGTTCAGCTGGCCGGCACTTCTGCTTGAGGTAGTAGTAAGGTTGCTCAATTATGGCCAAAATAACTGATTATTGATTATTTTGATCAATATTGAGGTTAATAATTTATGAATTATTGTTGATTTTAACCATAACAAATTTTATTGTCACATAAAGCAGTTATGAATAGCTTATAGGCTATTTATGAGTGCTTTCACATCCATATTGTGCAAGAGATCTTCCACTAGTCCAGGACTAAAAATCATATCTCTGTATTTTTGGTTGAACGGCGATACACAATGTATACCACCTTATTTTTTTAGACAGAGGGATAAATGTTCAGTTTAACCCTCTGAGCCCGAGACACTCGCCGGCGAGTAAAAGAGCACCTCTGATTCATAGTTTAATAACTTTTGAACGATACAAGCGATTGGCTTACCTCCGGTAGCGTTTAAATCCTGACGCCCTCAGCGATTACGGCGGTCTTTTCCTTGTCTTTCTAGCTTCTACAGGGGATTTTCTATCCAGCCTGGAACTTCAGCCTCTTTGGGCTTTAAATCCACATTGTTATATCCAAGATTGATCCACTTTATGTCCATAATTCATCGCGTTTTGGCTGATCTGTGCCGCTGGTGCCTGTGCTCTTCGTCTCTCTCTCTCTCCTGTATTTTTTTTTTTTTTCAGGAAGTACATGACCATATATGGGAGATAAAGTCACCCCTCTTGTATGGAAAGCCAGAGGGGACAAAAAGGCCTATAGATTCTATGAAAGACCAAATTGTGCACTATTTAGACACACATTTGCTTGTATAGCATTGTTGTGGGTGTAATGTTAATAAATATGACATTATTATGTCATTATTGGCATAAGTAAATGTCATGAGAGCAAAAGCGTCTTGACTTTCTTTGAAAAAATGCATGTATTTTGTCAACTGTATAAGTTATGATTATTTCTTCACAGTGTGACTCCCAAGACATATGAGAAGAGTTTTAGAAAGGAAAATGGCTTATTTATTATTTATCTGTCTGTGATATCAATACATATCTGGAAGATTCTTGTTCCGTTTTATTTATTTATTTATCTTTAAGGCCCTACAACCGTTTTTAAAATGCAAGTGACCTCACTGCAACCCATATATTATAATAACCCAGTTTGTCCTAAAAAAAATGATGTTCATATCTTGACTGTAGACCACAGGGTTGATGTTTTACAAGCTTTTTTATAAAATAAATCCAGACGGAAAATAAACTGTAAAAATGGCCTCAGGGCCCCCAGGGTTAAGGTCAAAGCCACTTTTCACAAGCTCTTTTATTAAAACAGATTGGAATTCAAATGAAATGCAAAAAAACAGGGTTTCCTTCCCAGATTGAAAATATACAGCTGCCTTGTCCCTGCAGTCCCATGTTGAAGTGTCCTTGGGCAAGACACTGAACCCTGAGTTGCTCCCAATGCCGCGCCATTGGAGTGTGAATGTGTATATGATGAGAAGGTGGCCCCTTGTACGGCAGCCTCGGCCACAGTGTATGAATGTGTGTGTGTGAATGAATGGTTCCTTTTCTTTGTAGAAGTGTATTAAGTAGTCGTTGAGACTAGAAAGCGCTATATAATAACAGTCCATTTACGTTTACATTACTCCATACATACACTTAATTAATAAAACAAAATTTGAAATTAATATTCAACCTCCTGCGCTCACGGACACGTTCATATGAGTATGCTGTCACTTTTAAAAACAAATCTTTAATAGACACTTCAGTCTGAAGTGTAGTTAATATTTTGGTATTTGAGCATGTTAATAGTGAATGTGAACAGCCACATACATTGACCTGGATAGAATCTGCTTTTTTTGTAGAAGGTATGAATAAAAACAAGTAAAACCTGAAAATGAAAAAAAAAATTAACAATTACACTCACCGTGACTCCCTCCAGTCCTACTTCAGAGTTGTTACAGGGAGAATGCTACTTTGTAGGTCACAGATGTAAGGTGGAATATTTTCTTGGCACTCTTTGGGCCCCTTGGTACCAATTGAGCATCGTTGCAACGCCACAGCCTACCTGAGTATTGTTGCTGACCATGTCCATCCCTTTATGACCATAATGTACCCAACTTCTGAGGGCTACTTTCAGCAGGATAATGCGCCATGTCATAAAGCTGGAATCATCACAGACGGGTTTCTTGAACATGACAATGAGTTCGCTGTACTCAAATGGCCTCCACAGTCACCAGATCTCAATCCAATAGAGCATCTTTGGGATGTGGTGGAACGGGAGATTCGCATCATGGATGTGCAGCCGACAAATCTGCGGCAACTGTGTGATGCCATCATGTCAAGATGGACCAAACTCCCTGAGGAATGCTTCCAGCACCTTGTTGAATCTATGCCACAAAGAATTGAGGCAGTTCTGAAGGCAAAAGGGGGTCCAACCCATTACTAGCATGGGGTACCTAATAAAGTGGTGTGTGCGTGTGTGCGTGTGTGCGTGTGTGCGTGTGTGCGTGTGTGCGTGTGTGTGTGTGTGTGTGTGTGTGTGTGAAAAAAGAAACAAATGGCTCTATTTGGAAATAATAAATCACTCTCAACTACTGCAGTGATTTTGTAGGGGAGTGCATCTACACAGAAGATACAAGTTAAGAAAGATCTTATCTAATGTGAACCATCTTTAGGCAAGGCAAGGCAGCTTTATTTGTATAGCACATTTCAGCAACAGGGCAATTCAAAGTGCTTTGCACAAAGTCAGTTAAAGTTAAAAAATAAAAACAGAAAAAACAAAAAATTTAAAAAAAAACTTTAGGCACATAAAACACAAGAATAAAAGTTACAGTGCAGCATAAGAAATTAAATATTAAAGAAAAGAACAGTAATATAAAAGGCAACATCAAGAAGAAAGGTCTTCAGCCTTGATTTAAAAGAACAGAGTAGCAGCGGTCCTGCAGAATTCTGGAAGTTTATTCCAGATATGAGGAGCATAGAAACTGAATGCTGCTTCCCCCTGTTTAGTTCTGACTCTGGGGACAGAAAGCTGACGTGTCCCAGATCAGAAATGTATTTTGGCCCTAAACCATTGAGTGATTTATAAACTAGCAAAAGTACTTTGAAATCAATTCTTTG
>NC_048430.1:11043619-11057039 GCF_013103735.1 Etheostoma cragini
TACCGATAACCAGAGTTGGTTTCTCAGCGGGTGTGTTGCTGAGTGGGGAAAATCTGTTAGAAACGCTAACAGGCTGGTAACAGGCCGACTACCGAGGGGGGGTTAGCTACAGTAACTGTAACGACTGATCTGTCATGGTGCGGAAACGGACTTCTAACTCACTAAGCCTCGCCTCCATGTCCAAAAATAAACTACACTTGTTACACACGCCATTGCCGTTAAAGAATGCAGAGGAGTAACTAAACATCTCACACATCGAGCAGGAGAAAGTCGGAGAAGGGGCCGACATAACTAACTGCTAGGCTAAAGTCGCTAGCAGCTAAGCTAAAGTACGGTAGCGTTAGCTACCAAGCGTAAAAACAGCTGTTATTTAACAAAAGTCGCTAAAAAAATAAATGTGAGTGCTTAGGCAGAACTGCTATAAGAATAAGAGTTTAGCGGACAGTTAGCCGCTGTAATAGCAAATCTACCAAACTGAACTGGTATTTAGTGAGCAGCAGAGCTACCAACACACAACCAACACACAGGCACAGGAAACGGAAATGAGTCAGGTACGCTTACCGTAACAATACTGTATGATAACCTTTGGGTGCCTGGGATAAAGCAGATGTAAATATGAACATGTGTCCTCAAGAATTAATATGTTTAACTGTTTAGGGAATTATTGTTAATAGTCACATTGATGGCTGTTTTTTTGTGTTTCAGTCATACCATCTGATGTCCAGAAAGTGATTGTTGGTGAAGAACATCAGCGGGAGTGGAGCTCCAATTTGGACCAGGAGGACCCAGAACCTCCACCTATTAACGAGGACCAGGACAAACTCCGGATCAGTCGAGGCGAAGAGCAGTTTCAAGGGCAGGAGGAGGAGGCTGATATCACCAAGTTCTTT
The DNA here is from genome assembly GCF_013103735.1 of Etheostoma cragini. Classification (NCBI taxonomy): domain Eukaryota; kingdom Metazoa; phylum Chordata; class Actinopteri; order Perciformes; family Percidae; genus Etheostoma; species Etheostoma cragini. Next base: position 11,044,510 of record NC_048430.1, read on the forward strand.
ATCCCAATGAAGAGTGAAGATGAAGAAGATAAACCTCAGTTCTCACATCATCAAAAGCAAATTGAACAGATGAAAACAGAAGCTGATGGAGAGCACAGTGGCGGATCAGAACATGCCAGGGACTCTGATCCAGATACACATTTACATCCAGATATTAATGACAATACTGGAAACTATCATGAATCTAAGACTTATGGGAGTAATGGCTGGAAGAAGACCAGAGAACCCCAGTCAGGTTTAAAGTCTGTAAATAATGTTGAAGTCCCTGCCAGTGATCTGAGATGTAGTACTGGTGAGACAGAGTGTGGACAAGGGTTTGGCACCAGTCGACATCTGAAGAAACAAATGAGATCTCATACAGGAAAGAAACCATTTAGCTGCTCAGTCTGTAAGAAAGCTTTTACAGTGAGTGGAAGTTTACAAACACACATGAGAATCCACACAGGGGAGAAACCATTTAGCTGCTCAGTCTGTAAGATGGCTTTTTCAGTTAGTGGACATTTACATAGACACATGAGAATCCACACAGGAGAGAAACCATTTAACTGCTCCTTCTGTAACAAAGCTTTTATACAGAGTGACAATTTACAGAAACACATGAGAGTCCACACAGGAGAAAAACCATTTTGCTGCTCAATCTGTAAGAAAGCTTTTACACAGAGTGGAAATTTACAGAAACACATGAAAATACACACAGGAGAAAAACCATTTTCCTGCTCTGTTTGTAAGAAAGCTTTTACAGCAAGTGGTTGTTTACATAGACACATGAGAATCCACACAGGCGAAAAACCATTTACCTGCTCCGTCTGTAAAAAAGCTTTTACAGTAAGTGGAAGTCTGCAGAAACACATAAGGATCCACACAGGAGAGAAACCATTTAGCTGCTCGGTCTGTAAGAAAGCTTTTACAGAGAGTGGACATTTACAGACACACATGAGAATCCACACAGGAGAGAAACCATTTTGCTGCTCCGTCTGTAAGAAAGCTTTTACAGAGAGTGGGCATTTACAAAATCACATGAGAATCCACACAGGAGAAAAACCCTTTATCTGCTCAGTTTGTAAGAAAGCTTTTACAGAGAGTGGAAGTTTACAGAAACACATGAGGATCCACACAGGAGAGAAACCATTTAGCTGCTCAGTCTGTAAGAAAGCTTTTACAGAGCGTGGAAGTTTACGTATACACATGAGAATCCACACAGGAGAAAAACGATTTAGTTGCTCAGTCTGTAAGAAAGCTTTTACAGACAGTGGAACTTTACGTAAGCACATGAGAACCCTAACACATGTTAGAAACCATTTAGCTGTGTGAAGTGGCGCCGCCATCCAAAAGAAGCAGAGAACCATGTTCTAACATTTACACACTAACAAATGAATGAAATGTCTAAAAGTGTGGGTCCTTTTTAAATGTCTAAAATCCAAAAAGTAAGACGTTAGGCTTTCAAATGACTTTGAACAGGTTGTATAAAATAATTAATTATGAAGGTAATGTGACTGTTGATATCCATGGAACACCAAATATTAACTAATTTTTGTAACTTATGTTAGGCTTCTTCATGGGTAACCGCAACCCAACTCGTTCTCCCTTAAAGTGATATTTCACCATTAGAAAGATGAATATATGTTTTAAACTGGGTCACTTATGTGGTAGAAACGTGAATTAACTTTTGGAATAGGTGCCTTCTGGCTGAGAAAAGACAGAAAATGTGTCTTTGGTTCATGTGGATGAAAGACTCCAAATCCCCAAATTGCTTTGCCACTCAAAGAGTCCACTCGACATACGAAACAGGCTACGTTTTGTGCACACAATGTGGGCTCTGTAAAGTTCACCTAACGCAATGGTTGCATTAGCGCTTGGAGTGATGCAAATACAGCCGTGAATTTGCGTGGAATGTAGAATGGTCAGCATTTAACAGTCAAACTCCACCAGCGGTGAGCAGTATTTGGTTGAAAGCCCCCCCCCCCCCATTTCTGCACGAGTCCGTGTTAACACAGCCCACCACCACGACTCTTACCTGATAGAGCAGCATCTGCTCGGAAAGCTAGCAGGCCTGGTAGCTGGATAGCGGAGTCCAGTACACTGTTGTTCGGCCATGTTTCCAAAAACAAAAACGCACCCGTCTCTGAACTCGTGTTGAGTTACACTGAAGTTGGATGTAGTCCAGTTTGTTGTCAATGATCAGACACTTGCAAGCAGGATGGATTGGACAGGTGACTGTCTAGCGTTAGCTTTCCAACTAGTTGGAACTGCCCTCGTTCGACGTTTCCACTTTAGCACACACCGCCGTCGATGTCCCCTTAGCTGTGTCCCCGGCATCGGACGACACAGCTGGCCGGAGTGCTGGTCTCCGTAGCAGGAGAAGCTCACGTAGTATGTTGAGTATCCCGTCTGTAATTAAGCTTTCTGCATATTCTCCCATCTGTACCAATGTATCCCGGTGGTACACATGTTTGGCAGTTTGAATGCACATAATTGTTTTACAGGTTTGTTGCTGAAAAGAGATGGCTGTAGCTTAGTTCCAAGAAGGATGACACTCAACTCGCTTTGGCTTGCTTTGCTTACTCTGTCCAACCCCCTATGGGTGGGTTAAAAACATGCGGAACTGGCTGACTTGTAGTTCACTGCCTCTGGGCAAAAATGCCTCCAATGATGCAAAACGATTTTTGCCTCATCAGTTTTTGTTTTTTTTACCCAGACAACCAATACAGAGATCTCTGATATCGTAGAGTCATGAGGGAGGAAAGCACGTTCATTTGAAAATACTACTGGGTTTCCACTAATAGAAAGTTCATTGTTAATCAGTGAAGTATCCCTTTAAGTGTGAAATGCTGTGATATAAACTACTACTATACAACTATAAAAGTACTGCTATTGTTCTTGACTCTTCTTTTACTTGCTTTTACTACTTTAACTCTAGGAGGTCCAGATCAGCCCTCAGCTAAAACAAGGCCTACTCAAAGTAGCCCAACACAGAATTACTTTTTCTATTTCTTTTGCATGTTGTTTGCCACACTAACAAAGGATTTATATTTGTAGTAATGTAACCTACTGGGCTAGCGCTAGCATCGCAACAGCAGCCATTAACTGTTTAAATTCTGTTCTACATATATTGATTGGATTTTATCCAACTTGTATTGTTTCAACGATTGTAGTAATGTGTATGATAGGCTTATGGTGTTTATGGTTTATTGATTATTTTGTTACTATTCTGCAAGACTTGGAATATTGGAGTTGGTGTGTCTTTTCTTGATTTTTTTCTGGGTGGTTGGTGATGACGGAAGAGGGTGAGGGGATTTTTTTTCCATTTTTATTTTGTTTAAGAAAAATTGTTAATCACAAAGAAGTGGGGGAGCTCTCAGGTTTACACATCTTTGAGTTTTCAGCATTTAATTGTAACACATTCTGTATGCATTCTTACATCGATCCAGTATCATAAGAATATACACACATACCGTACATACACAATAATTAGCAAACCAACAGCCAAGCATATTTTCAATTAGCTAGTGCCTTTATTAAAGAAAAGTTCCATTTCACTATAAGTACCGTAGTCTAAATACAGTTTGCGTGTCAGTATTTGTTGTTTGTGGGCAGGAAAGCCATACTTCGTTATTTACTGGGGTGGTTTGCAGGAGTTTGGTGACTTGTGTGAAAAGGGAACTACTAAACAGGACAAGATGGTGTGTAACACAAATAAACTTTCAAGAAGTGGAGGTGCTCTAGAGTTTACACATCTTTGAGTTTTTAACATATTGTAATAAATTATGTATTTTTGCATTGATCCAGTATCACAACAATATACACACATACTGTACATACACATTTATAATCAAACCACCAGCCAAGCCTATTTTTAACTAGCTATTGCCTTTTTGAGTCACATATACTTTTGGTACAATAGAAGATGTTCTTCACTTCATCAACTTCACATAAAAGAAGTAGGAAGGAGTGTAAACATGAGTGCATAAAACCATTGGTGTGCATGTCTTCCCTGATTAGGTAAATTAATGCCTTTTTTAAATGTAATAATATCATCTAAACCATAATGCCAGACATTTTATTACAAGTTTATATTTGAGATTGTTTATTTCCTTTTTTTTACGTGTTTTATTTTTGGTTTACATGTATCCCACAACTTATTTTTGAGTATTATTCAAATTAATTCACTTTTAAGCAAGTAATGTTTTATTCCAGGATGTATTTGTCTAACATTGTTTCCTGTTGTCATAATTTTGCACTTTATGCAATAATAATGTTTGAGCTTCCGCCACTAGGTTGTGGCTCTGAGAAAGCTGTGAAGTTTTGAAACATAAGTAGAACAACTTTAAGACCAAGAAAGATAACTATAATTAAAGCTGCAAGCAACGTTGGAAGGGCCCTTGGTAATCTGCGCACGTCTGGGTTACTGCGGGAGGCCACTCATTGCGACTGTGCACTTGCGCGGCACTCAGACACTGCAAATTGTCACCAAAACAAAGGGAACTCCCTGATGAGTTCAATGATACCTGACACAGACTCTACGTCATGCAGTTCAAAAGTTGGCTATTTTATTAGACTTTACTGTGAAAATTAGTAAGGGATTTGTAGATGTCAAATTCATTTAACTTTATCATCTTAAGATGTTTTTGTTTATAGTATCCATCCTTACCATGACCGTGGAATATTATTGTAATCCAAGATGTGCTGTGTTCTCTAAGTTCAGTGTATTTAGTATTCTTTGTTAGGTTTTGATTTTCCTTTTTCCCCTCTCCTCTTTCCTTATTCCTTTTCGTGAAAATTAATAAACATATTTTCAAAAAAAATGTATAGGGGGCGTCTTAGTATCACATGTAGACCAGACATAAGTTTAATGTAGATTGGGTGTTGTCTGTCATATAAGGCTGATTTCCTGTAGCCAGTTGGTGGTGCTATGAGCAAAAGTCAATATTGGCCTGTAGAAATCAGCAGGCTTGGACTCTTGTTGATCGTGGGATTTCAAGCAGATATAACAATGTACACTGTTTTTTTTTAATAACTTTTCATCCTTAAGGTCTTTAGATGACACAGACTGAATTTGAAGTTGATCTGATTAAATCTCTAGGTGTTCGTTAAAGTATGGCACCTTTACTTTTAGGTCTACTTCCTGTTGCCACTAGGGGGCGTTATAACTTTGAGCCAATATCGTCTTGTGTTTGTTGTCAGGGTTAGACTCTGATCCTGAAAGGTTTGGACATTGTACACACACAAGTTACACCCAAAAATCAGGGTAGCAGCTGTCCATTGTCCCGCTACATGTCCTGCGATGCCATGTTACATCCTGCTACGCTCTGCGGTGCCCAGCTACGTCCTGCTGTGCCTTGTAACGTCCACAGTGCCCTGCTATGCTACAAAGAACTACTACAAACAAACTCTTCATTCTAATCCCAACCGGTCGTCAGACACCGCCTCCCAAGAGCCTGGGTCTGACCGAGGTTTCTGCCTAAAAGGAAGTTTTTCCTCGCCACTGTCGCACTGTTGCTTGCTCTGGAGGAAACTACTGGAACTGTTGGGTCCTTGTGGATTCTGGAGTGTGGTCTAGACCTGCTCTATCTGTAAAGTGTCTTGAGATAACTCTTGTTGTGATTTGATACTATAAATAAAATTGAATTGAATTGAATTGAATTGAATTGAACTTCCTGTTTCGATGGAAAAATTGTCACCCGCCATGGCCATGCCCTATGACGAAAAGTTTTCCTTTTATTGAATTTTCAACGTAAACATATCCAGATGGTACGGGTCAAATTTGAAGTTGATCGGCCGAAATCTCTAGGAGGAGTTTGTTAATGTACGACATGTGGAAATGACACTAATCACACTAATTTCGAACTTTCAATTAAAAATGGTGGACTGTCTTTTGGGTTTAGGGTATGGCTCCAATAGAGTTTTGTGTCCGTCTTGACATGCTTTATCAAGTTTTGTTAGTCTACGTTTAACATACTGCAGGGGCTCAATTTTCTTATTTTTGTAGGAGTTGCTAATGTGCAGATAATCCAGCTCCAGCGATCCACAACAGATATGCAGAGCTTCTATTTTTGCCAGACGCAAGACAGCTCCACAGCAAATCTGCACACGGCAGATAGTGCTGTACATGAGGTCGAGCACATAAGCAAATAAAACTTCCGGGTCATTTTCTAAATAAAAAAGGCCGTGCTCACGGTGGATTCCCTGCACTACACCTTAAAAACACAGCACAGAGTTGTTTCCTTTCTACTCCTCTGGATGAAACTGTTGTTTTTGGTTCTATTCTACATGAATTTGCAAGATCTCGTGGGTCCTCAAGTTTTCAATAGTCAGTCATGGGCGCAGCCGTTCCGCAACAAATTTGGACCTGGTGGGTGTTGACGGATGACAGAGCACACAGCCGAGACGCAGTGGAGCAGATCCGCAGCCGTTACAAATCCTGTGGAAATTGGGGGTAATATAGCAGATGTTGCAAAGTAAGATTAAGGGAGTGTACTGTATATAAGTATATATATATATGTAAGTATTGGTCTTCACAATTGTCCACACCACTGCCCAGAGCTTTAGAGAGCAAGACATACAATTGTGTTCAAAATAGTAGCAGTCCAACATCACTAACCTCATAAATCCTATTTTTTGGCAGAAGTGATACTTCTACATAGCAAATAATTTACTAGTAAGTAAATTAAGACCCAACAGTCATGACATGCATGCTACACATTCTATGTAATTGAATGGGGCATGTTCAAAATAGTAGCAGTGTTGTGTTTAATTAGGGAGGTGATTGATTCTGTGAAGAAAAAGGTGTCAGTTATGTTGCAAAATGTTGTGCATGCTTGTTATAGTGCATTTCCCACTGAAGTACTCAGCTACATGAGATGTTCCAGACATTGCACTGAGGAACAGCGGCCTTTGATTAAAAAGTTGAGTGGAGAGGGAAAAGAAGTGCAGAAAATGTTAGGTTGCTGAGCCAAAATGAATTGTAAACCGACAGTATTTATATAGTGTTCTCCTAGTCTTAACAACTTCTCAAAGCGCTTTTACATAGTGCAGGAGCCATTTACACACGCTCGTCAGATAAACACTCCAACATATTTGCAACTTGGGTTCAGTAAGGAAGAAACAAGAACACTTCAATATGGGACTAGGGCCAGGGATCAAATCATCAGCCTTCCAAGTGGCAGGCAACTGTTGTACCACTGAGCCAAAGTTGCCCCAGAACCAAATGCTTGAAAAGCCTGAACAACGTGGGAAAAAATGGTCAAATACGATAGTAAGCTAGCCTGGATTTTTCCATCCATGTTATTTTATTAGTCTGCCAGTTGCTGTAATACCTCACTAACACAGTCCTTACCTCAGAGATTCCTGTTTCCAAAAACCCCATCACCCTTGGGGATCTAACCCACAATCGTAAGATTAAGAATTAGTTTTCCAAAGCATTTAGTTGCTTTGCCACCTTTGGAGCCATCGTCGGCCAGGAAGATAAGGAGCTTTGGTGGCTTTGCACTATATTTTCTAAACAATTGCACATCTACAATGTTAGAAACAGTTCTACAATTGTATGTCGTAGTTCTTAAATGTCACGTTAACGTTGTAGAATTTTAAGATGCTGTTCAAGAGTCTAACGTTAAAATTATTAAATGTTAAGTTACAATTCTAGAATGTTAAATTAAGCTGGGTTAGATATTCTAGAATCTTAAATTGCTTTTCCAGAATGTTAATTACGGTTAGAGAATTTTAAGTTGTAGAATTCATTTAAAATGCTTGAATGTTAAGTTAAACTGGGCTAGATATTCAACAGTGTTAAGTTGCTTTTCTAGAACTATAATTACAGTAAAAGAATTGTAAATTGTAGAATTACATTGTCAGGTTGAAGTTCTAGAATTTTCCGATGTGTTTCAAGATTTTTACACGTTAAAGAGTCTAAACAGTCCTTTGTATGAACTTTTTTCATTTGCTACCGAGGAAGCATACATGTACCATACTGTGTAGAATAGGGATAGAGTAAATATACAAATATTAAGCAAAGTCTTTTTATCTCTGCAACAACAAGGTGCTGCTGGGATTTGAACCCAGGATCTCCTGTTTACTAGACAGGCACTTTCACCAACTAAACCACAGCACCTCCGTGTGGGCTTCTGGAATATTAAACCTTCCATTATCTTTCACCTTGTGTTATCCGTATAATGTACTGATTGATTGATACATTCTTACATTTACTATAACTAAAATGTTGCTGATAATTGCACTGTTAAGGTCCCCAAGAGCAATAATACGCTTGTCTGGATATTTTCCCTACATGTTGGTTAGCTGGTCTCCCAGTTGCTGTAATACCTCACTAACACAGTTCTGACCTCAGAGATTCCTGTATAAAAAACAAAACAAATCCATGTGTATACACATTTGGTTTGCAAACAGACCTACTACACAGATAAGAACATCTGCCTCTACACCACCAAAGCGAACATAAAATAACTATAAAATATTTAAATACATATGACACTGTTGTCCAACCCCACACAATCAGCAGACAGATACGGCATCTTGGAAGTTTGTGATAAATTCTGTATGATGATGTCACCAAGTGGTGTCCCATTTCATAGGGGTATGTTTTCACCCCTACCACTTACCCCTTGGTTTCAAGGGCCAAGGGGTAGGGGTAAGGGGCAAGGGGTAGGGGTAAGACAGAGAAATGGGATTCAGCCTAAGTCCTGAGCAATTGCACTACAACTATACGTTGTAGTTCTAGAATGTCACGTTAAAATTCTTAAACGTTAAAGTACAGTTCTAGAATGTTATGTTAAGCTGTGCTAGGTGTGAGTGTCAAAAAAGAGTCACAAAGTAATGCAATTACAGTTATTTATTCTTGTTTGCTGTAAGGCAGTAATATAACGCATTACTAATACATCTTTGGGAATATTATACCTGTTACAATCTCAGTAACATGCATTACAACGCAGAGACAGTAATATTGTAATAACTTATTACTCTCAGAAGGCAGTAACTAGTAATCCATAATGTATAACATGTTTGAAACAACACTCCAACACTGAGCATTTCCCAGAAAACCAAACCAAACCAAGTACAGTTTCCCTTTACTGAAACTAACAATGACATATGTATGTATTTCAGTCTCATTGACCGCCACATCAAGGAGAGCCGTCAGCCAGGGAGGCGTGCGGCCATCAACGACGAGTGGGTGAAGGACAGCCTGCTGAACTACGTGCAGCTCTTTCCACCAGTCTCCTGCCACATTGAGATCAACATTGACAGGGCCATTTATGGCATGGGCCGCTTCAGGTCCTTTACTTTCCTTGAGATGTGGCAGTGGTACAGCCAGCACAAGCACCACCAGGTAGACCTTGGAGCTGGAGTGAGCAAGACCGGAAGATGGCGCAGGAGGCTCACACATCTGTCAAGCAATGGCTGCTGATGAAGGAGAGCAACATCACCTCCAAGTCACTCAAGCGGTTTCGTCAGTACATTCTTGACAAAGAGGTAACTACATTGTTTTAGGCCTGCTGGCAACTTAGGAGCAAAGGATTTTTAAGTGATTTGGAGTGAGTGATAATTAGTGTATAAATATAGAAATGAATACTATTATAAACATAATTTTACAGATAGATTTGTCCTAAGTATGACTATTGCACTGAACTGTCTTGCACTATATTTATATTTAAATCTTAATGTCAGACCAATATTGCGCTATTCTTTCCCTCTCTTCAATTTGTTATTGTATATTTTTAGTAAATTTGTACTGTTATTCTGTACACTTATAGGTAATTTGTATATTTCTAAATGTCATTTCTGTTTTTATTCTTTAAATTTGAAGTAACTGTGTTTTACTTTGACAGCAAAATCCTAGTATCACATTCCGAGCTTGTTTATGCAAATCTGTCCAATAAAGCTGATTCAGATTCTAAAAAGCTCACACTATCATCCTGTAATTAACAGAAGCCTCCACAGGTTGCCACTTCTGCTGCCGCCACTTCCAGCTCTTCAAGGTCCCCTGCAGCAGCTGTCACCTCCCACTCATCATGGTCCGATGAGACTCTGGACAAAACCATCTTGGTGGATGCCCTCGTCACCTCTGAGAGCCATGAGGAGCGCTTGCTCAACAAATCCCATCCCAAACAGCCGCCGCTCTCCACCAGTGTGCCAGCAACTGCAGAGCGTCTCGAGCAGTCTCCTCTGTCTACCAGCAAAAAAGCAAAGCGCAGCAAGCAGCAGAAGCCCCAGCTGCCCTCACTGCCCTCCACCAGCAAGGCTGCTTTTAGTGAGAGTACCACGCAGCAGACGCCCCTGCCATCTTCAGCCCCTGGTCAGTCTCCCCCTGATGCTCGCCCTGAGGAGCCGCCATCAACCTCCAACAGCCAGCCTGCGTCTGCTACCACCTTGCCGCAGAGTGACTGTCCTGTAAGTTTAAAATCACAACATACACAAGCAATGTTAATGCATTTTATAAAATCCCTGGTAACTTACAACCACATTACGGAAAATAAATAACTAAATGCTGTGTGTTGTATGTCTTGCAGGTGGAGCTGGAAGGATGGGTGCGGCTGTGGGAAGAGTCCCATGGCATCCCATCTGCAGACATCCCCTGGCTGAAGGAGGACAGTGAGAGAAGCCTCTTTACACCTGTGCAAATGTATAAGGACATAAAAGGCATCATTAGAAGGCGGCGCGTCCTCAAGTCTGACCGGATGTGGTTTTACCCCCCTGAGCCACCCGGCATCCCCACTCCACAGGCCTTTTTCCACAGCCGTGTTTTCTTCTGGCGCCCCATTGGAGTGTGGCGGTGCTCCCTGAAGTGTCCGCTTGGTGATAAATGCGCTGGGGCCAGAGGCAACACACACCTCTCCAAGTCTGGGTACCACACCAGGGTAAGGCTCAGTCTTTTCACACTTGTGTTTAATTCAATTCAATTCAATTTTATTTATAGTATCAATTCATAACAAGAGTTATCTCAAGACACTATACAGATAGACCACACTCCAGAATTTAGAGTTCTGTTTAGAGTAATTCATGCATCAGTATTGACTACTAAACACACATGAATGCTAATCTGTGATTGATGTGTGATCTCTCTCTCTCCCTTCCTCCCTCTCTTGTTCTCTCTCTGATGTGTGTTTTAGGTACGTCACATCTGCAATGTGTCCGGTTGGTACACTATGGCAACAGAGGTGGTTTCCTGCGGGCCGTGTCTCAAGGCTGCCAGGGGTGGAGAGAGTGGTCCCATGGGTCGGTGGCTGGCGTGGGACGACGTCATCCTGCAGCAGCTGAGCGAGGCTCATCGCCAGGTTTCCGGCCGTTCTGACTGCAAAGCGCGGGGTGGACAAAACTGTTATCCGCCTCCTGCGTGACAGAGGGTAACACCATGATTAAGGTGTGGCGGCAGGTCCAGGAGAACCACATGGAGGACTACTATCAGAGGAAAGACCTCTACACCACGCTCCTCATGGCCTTGGTGAAACCCGGAGGCATCGTCTCTGCCCTGGGCCACGGTGAGTTCCAGGCAGCACCTCTTCCCAGAGAGTTACCCTGCGCACGTCTCCTGCGGCACGCCTTCCTCCTGGCCGAGGCAGACAATGTTCAGGACTACCGGAGCCAGATTCTCTCCACGTTTAGCATTGTCCTGAAAATGGACTCCACAAAGAAGGCAAGTTAACCAAAGTGTGTTGACATACAAGTGCTCAGAGGGAATCACCACATTATGCAAAACTAAACTAAACTGTGTGTATTTGTTTGTTTTGTTGTAGGTGGTGAAGAAATTGTCTGGGGAGGGCAAAGGCTTGGCCGAGTGGTTCACCAGCATCGGCAACGAGTTCTCCCAGATTGTGTCCTTTGTCCTTACCTGTGAGGAGTCTGTGGAGAAGCTTGGGCCCATGTGCCATGGCATGGTGGAGCGGTTCCGGCTCGCCAATCAACCCGTACCCAAGATCCTTTACATTGACAGGGGGTGCTGCAAGGCACAGGGTCCGACGGCCGTGGAGACGCTCTTCCAGCCTTGGGTGGACAACGGGATGGTGGTGAGGCTGGACATTTTCCACTTGATCCATCGCTTCGATGCTGCTCTGCGGACCGAGGCCCACTCCAAGTACGTCGGCTTCAAGTCTGCGCTGGGCGGGGCAGTACTGGCCTATAACCGCAACGACCTCCAGCTACTCATCACGGCTGTGAGGGCCAGAGACCCGACCACAATGGAGGTGGTGACAGACGAGGATGTGGTCTGGCGTTACATCTCCCGAGACCAGCTGCAACATCACGTCCGGCGTCTCACCCTTGGTGACCAGGAGACATTTCGTCTTGTCCACCTGGTCATTGAAGAGCTCAAAGTTCCAGCAGGGCTCGACGAGAGCGGTGTCAGCCTCTTTAAGTCCCCTGGTAAGAAAAAACATCTCAGTCATGCGCGCCCACACACAGACACGCACACAATGTGCAAAACAACAACAGCTCACCATGCACCTGTGTGCTTTTTGTGTTTACAGCAGCCATTGATGAGATGTGGGCCAGCCAGCAGCGACACCTGGAATGCATCCAGGACCCACCAG
>NC_048430.1:11057139-11061212 GCF_013103735.1 Etheostoma cragini
GCCGGGCTGGGGCTCTCTTTACCTTGTCTCTCTTGGTTTTGCTGTAATAATAGTTTTAGACAGCTGGGGACTTATTTTAATACACTAGTTAGGGCATATAATTGAATATTGTTAGGGAGTAGTAGTTAGTCACATAGTTTCAGATTTATTTATCATAATATTAAGAATATAATTAAACTAAAGGGAGACTTGTCATACAGCCCGATCCGGTTGGGGAGAGTTCTGGCCCGACCGGGCTGGAGCTCTCTTTACCTTGTCTCTCTTGGTTTTGCTGTAATAATAGTTTTAGACAGTTGGGGACTTATTTTGATACACTAGTTAGGGCATAGAATTCAATATTGTTAGGGAGTAGTAGTTAGTCACATAGTTTTCAGATTTATCTATCATATAATCAAGAATATAATAAAACTAAAGGGAGACTTGGCATACAGCCCGATCCGGTTGGGGAGAGTTCTGGCCCGACTGGGCTGGAGCTCTCTTTACCTTGTCTCTCTTGGTTTTGCTGTAATAATAGTTTTAGACAACTGGAGACTTATTTTGATACTCTGAGCCTCCTCTCTCCTCTATATTTCCATCTTTTCATTTATGTGGATCCATGTCCCAGAAATGCTTGTTACTAACCTAGCTCTGGGGAGTCATTCCCCGGAGTCCTTATGTTCTTCTTCCCCAGAATGTTCCCTTGGATCAGAGAGGCTCCAAAATCAGGGTAGCAGCTGTCGCCCTGCTACGTCCTGCTGTGCCTTGTAATGCCGCACAGCGTCCTGCTATGCCATGAACTACTACAAAGAACTGCTACAGACTACTAATTTTTTCTATTTTTGTTATTGCCACTCTTCATTCTAACCCCAACCGGTCGTCAGACACCGCCTACCAAGAGCCTGGGTCTGACCAAGGTTTCTGCCTAAAAGGAAGTTTTTCCTCGCCACTGTCGCACTGTTGCTTGCTCTGGAGGAGACTACTAGAACTGTTGGGTCCTTGTAAATTCTGGAGTGCGGTCTATCTGTATAGTGTCTTGAGATAACTCTTGTTATGAATTGATACTATAAATAAAATTGAATTGAATTGAATTGAGCGTATTTGGCTCACTGCTGACGATTGGAAGCAAAGAGCTTGTTCACTTCCATTCTGAAAACATATGCTTTCCAGGCAGCTGGAAAAGCTGTGCCCGTCTGAGAAAATTATCTAGCTAGAAGGAACAACCATTTTTGCTGCACCAGATCAGGAGATGAGGCCCTGCTCGACTCAATGTTAGCTATGGCTAACCATTTGAGAAGTGGTCATTGGAAACTGATGATGTACATGATGATGTACAGATGTACATTTGTCTTTTAATTGTTTTTTAACCCTGTGCTTGTCGTTGTGTCTGTAACTCTTGCAGCAAAGTAAGTTACTCAATGTCCAAAACAAATGTCTCCTTAGGAAGACCAATAAAAGTACTTTAACTTTTAATACTAAAGTTGAACAATGTGTTTTAGCATTGACATCACAATTTGCGCATGAGCGATAGTTAAATCAAAGGCCTTTGCGATGTTGACACTAATCCTTTTTTGCTGCTTGATAGAAAAAGTAAACTTTCACTGTTCTCCTTTTACATGATTATTACCGGCCATCCCTTCCCCTTTAAGACAGGTAGCCATGTGGGGCAACGTGTGTATGTGACGTTAGTCCGAAGAGGTTTGTTATGGGAAGGGAGGCTCTCTGTGTGTAGTAAAGTGCCATAGGCAGCAGCTGCTGCTGACTATAATTTACAGATTTTAATGTTTAGTGAAGCTGCAGTAGTCAGTGTTGTATGTTCAATGCAAAGAGAAACTATATCAACTCATTAATGCAACATAAACACAACGTCTCCCGGCCAATTTGAGCTCGCAGATAGCTGCAATCAGCCAGGCTACAGCTAATATAGTTAGCGTAAAGAAACTAACATTACAGTTCAGAACCGCAACACTGGAAACAACAATAATCTAGAACAGAAGTCAGTGTCTAATTGAACATTTCCACTGATTTAATTGTTCTTGGATAGAGAGTTTGTTGCTAGTGCGCGTGACATGCAAGTCCGATCATTTTATTAAATTAACAAGCTGGCCCTGCTAGTCGACTACAATCTGAAATTTAGAGGAAGCAACCTGCAGTCATTGTCATTCATTTTAGCCTGGATTGATTATTATATGAATACAATGGTGTCATGCTAGTCAATCAATGTATTCCTACCTAATTTCCTTCTCCAAAACCACTTCAGACGAGAACTCACATCGCTTACTTCCTTTGGTGTTTATAAAGCATTAAAGAGCTGCTATAGGCCAATATCAAACCTTCCGTTTTTAAGTAAAATCATTAAAAAAGCGTTTTTTCAACAACTCACCCATTTCTTTTCACTAAACAACAGTTTTGATACCTTTCAGTCGCGTTTCCGACCACACGACAGCACTGAAACGGCTCTTGTCAAAGTCTTTAATGACATCCACCTTAACACACATAGCGGCAAAAATTCAGTCTTAGTATTTCTCGATCTCAGTGCTGCATTTGACACGGTGGACCATGACATATTACTAGACCGATTGGAAAACTGGGTTGGCCTTTCTGGCTCAGTACTAAACTTGTTTGAATCCTACTTACAGAATAGGGATTAATTTGTGTCAATAGGTAATTATACATCTGAACATACAAATATGACGTGCGGAGTTCCCCAAGGCCCCATTCTGGGGCCTCTTCTGTTTAACATCTACATGCTTCCACTGGCTCAAATTATTGAAAAAAAAAAAAAAAAGGTTACCATAGTTATGCGGACGACACGCAAATTTACATAACGTTATCGCCAGGGGACTATAGTCA
Organism: Etheostoma cragini; assembly: GCF_013103735.1. Lineage (NCBI taxonomy): Eukaryota > Metazoa > Chordata > Actinopteri > Perciformes > Percidae > Etheostoma > Etheostoma cragini. The sequence goes on from NC_048430.1 coordinate 11,059,969, forward strand.
ATACAAAACTGACTAAGTGCATCGAACTAATTGACGGCTGGATGTGCCAGAACTTTGACATTAAATGAAGGAAAAACTGAGGTGGTTGTTTTTGGAGCGAGTAAAAGTCTGCGCTCAGCTTCAAACAACCATGTTAAAAACAAAAGACAAAGCCAGAAATCTTCGTGTAGTCATGGACTCAGACCTGAATTTTAACAGCCACATTAAGGCAATTACAAAGTCAGCCTTTTATCACCTTAAGAATATATCAAGGGTTAAAGGACTCATGTGTCAACAGGATTTGGAAAAACGTGTCTATACTTTGCTTCTCCGGGGAACCATCACCTTATCGTGGTGGAGAGGTTTGTGTGTCCCTATGAACCTGAGGGCTGTGTTGTCTGGAGCTTTGTGCTCCTGGTAGGGTCTCCCATGGCAAAGTGGTCTCAGGTGAGGGGCCAGACAAAGAATGGTTCAAAAACCCCATGAAAGACCGAGGTAGAGAGGGAGTGACCCTGCCCGGAGGAAGCCCGGGGCCCCCGTCTGGAGCCAGGCCCAGACGGCGGGCTCGTCAGCGAGCGCCTGGTGGCCGGGTTTGCCACGGAGCCCGGTCGGGCACAGCCCGAAAAAGCTACGTGGCACCCCCATCTCCATCCCATGGGCTCACCACCTGTGGGTGGAACCGCTGGGGTCGGGTGCGCTGCCACATGGGTGGCGGCGAAGGTCAGGGGCCTCGACGGACCAGACCCGGGCGGCAGACGCTGGCTCTGGGAACGTGGAACGTCACCTATCTGTGGGGGAAGGAGCCGGAACTTGTGCGGGAGGTGGAGCGCTACCAGTTAGATCTGTTGGGGCTTACCTCTACGCACGGTAGGTCTCGGTTCTGGAACCATACTCCTGGATAGGGGTTAAACTCTGTCCTACTCCGGAGTTGCCCAGGGTGTGAGGCGCCGGGCGGGTGTGGGGATACTCACAAGTCCCCGGCTGAGCGCCGCTGCGTTGGAGTTTACCCCGGTGGACGAGAGGGTCGCCTCCCTACGCCTGCAGGTGATGGGGGGGGGGAAAACTCTGACTGTTGTTTGTGCTTATGCACCAAACTAGAGTTCAGAGTATTCGGCCTTCTTGGATACCTTGAATGGAGTCCTGTATGGGGCTCCAGTAGGGGACTCCATAGTTTTGCTGGGGGACTTTAACGCACACGTGGGCAATGATGGAGATACTTGGAGAGGCGTGATTGGGAGGAACGGCCTCCCTGATCTGAACCAGAG
>NC_048430.1:11061312-11064716 GCF_013103735.1 Etheostoma cragini
CCAAATGTGGGAATCTCGACTGCATAATTTGTGGTAGTGGGGGACTGCGTTCGCGCTCTCCCCCGAATATATTGTAAAGGAAAAACAGTTCTTGCCTTATTGTGTAATGTAGAGTGCAGTGCATACAAGTTACTTTGCCTCTTGGAAAATGCATTTGTTGGCAACGTGGCATCTTCTTCGGTGTCCGCTGGGAATATGCTTGTTGAGTGACTTGGATGCCGGTGCCGAATTGGTGTGGCCTTCTGGCTTTGACCACTTTTTGTGTTCTCCCCTCCAAGGTTTTTCAATCATTGGGGGAATCAATGTACTTCAATTTTCCCAATGCTAGCATGCTTTGGTTAAGGGCTTTTGTGCAGCAGGTTTGCTTTCTGACATGCAGAATCGGCTTGTCAAGGTCTGATGCTGCTGCAAGCACTGAACTCTGGTATGATGCATTTTAGCAACCGTCAGCCAGAGGTTTGTGTCTGGGAGTGAGGTCCTTTTCTCTGACTCTTCCAACTCATACTTACCTGGCAGGAGAGATACCATGATCAAGAAGGTGGTTCACCCAGGGCGAGGCTTAACCATTGCACTCCGGTTATATTGACCCCTGCGAATTCCCCAAATGTGGGAATCTTGACTGCATAATTTGTGGTAGTGGGGGACTGCGTTCGCGCTCTCCCCTGAACATATTGTAAAAGAAAACAGTTCTTACCTTATTATGTAATGTAGAGTGCAGTGCATACAAGTTACTTTGCCTCTTGGACAATGCATTTGTTGACAACGTGGCATCTTCTTCGATGTCCGCTGGGAATATGCTTGTTGAGTGACTTGGATGCCGGTGCGGAATGGGTGTGGCCTTCTGGTTTTGACCACTTTTTCTGTTCTCCCCTCCAAGGTTTTTCAATCATTGGGGGAATCAATGTACTTCAATTTTCCCAATGCTAGCATGCTTTGGTTAAGGGCTTTTGTGCAGCAGGTTTGTTTTCTGACATGCAGAATCGGCTCGTCAAGGTCTGATGCTGCTGCAAGCACTGAACTCTGGTATGATGCATTTTAGCAACCGTCAGCCAGAGGTTTGTGTCTGGGATTGAGGTCCTTTTCTCTGACTCTTCCAACTCATACTTACCTGGCAGGGGAGACACCATGATCAAGAAGGTGGTTCAGCCTGGGCGAGGCTTAACCATTGCACTCCGGTTATGCTGATCCCTGCGAATTCCCCAAATGTGGGAATCTCGACTGCATAATTTGTGGTTGTGGGGGTCTGCGTTTGCGCTCTCCCCTGAACATAATGTTGAAAAAAAAAAGAAAAAAAGGTTTTACTAGGGATGAGCGAGTACAGCATTATCTGTATCTGTTTATATGATGAATTATCCGGATCCGTACTCTGACTGGGCGGGGCCTAAACCGAAAGTGGTCCAATTTAAACCGGAAGTGGGTCGGGCTCTCTTGAAATGTGCGGGGCTTAAACCGGTATGTTATTTAAGCATGCAATTGAAATCAGTTGATCAAAAATTTTTATATTTATTGCTGATTTGAAAACTATTTACATGACAGCATCAAGCTTCAGATCCATGGTGTTGTCATGGTAACAAACAAACTATATACAGAAAGTTTTGAAACAATGAATACAACACATGCCGTTGCAATTATGAAGTAAAATGTAATGAACAAGAGTTTTCATACTCAATATAACTTTCTTTTTTTAACTTTTAATTTTTTATTATCAGTGTGATTGTTTGTATTTTTTTGGTTCTTTTTAATTTTTTTTTATTTCCACACCAGGTATATGAGTGTTTGTGTGTGTGTTTGTGTGTGTGTGTGTCTGAACAAAAGTGATTCAAATGTCATGCCATGTAATTCTGCTTGCTCCTCCACTTAGTCATATGCCTCTTATGGCACTTAACTGTTTTCCAACAGAAGCCATTTGTTTATAAGGCCATTATGACTTAACTGGGGGCATTTTGAAAAGTGTGATGCACATTTAAAGGCATTTGTTACTCTATAGGCCCCATGTCTTCACTTTAAATTATTCTGCAACATTTGTTGAATCCTTTGACAATGAATCCATTTACAGATACTCTCATGACTCATTGTGACTGAATTTTATTCAGTACTGCAGCAAACTTGCCAGTATCCAAGTTAAAGAGCAATGTTGACGCCACAACACAGTAAACAGCTGATGACAGAGAACAAAAGATAAAGGGCACTTTAAGAGCAGAGAACACAGAATGTAGAACAGTCAAACTTATACACAAGAACTATATAAACTATTTACAATGGGCCCTCACAAAGTGCATGACATGTTTTATTTAACCAGGTAGAAAACACTGCTGAAATGTAATAACTAGCCAAAATACAGCTAGTGCAAATTGTGGTCTGGTTAGTGATGTAGATGAGTAATAACACAATATATATGAATACACAGTCTATATGAAAGCTGAAATTTAGTAAAGAGTCAGTATACAGTTAGTGCAAGTTGTGGTCTTGTTAGTAATATGATAAGGTAAGATAATTTAGACTATTAATTCCACACTGGGGAAAATTCCTGTGCTACAGCGGCTCAGAAGAGAAAAAAAATACACACATCAGAATAACACAGATACACTAAGTTGATTAAAAAAATAAAGTGTAAGAAAAAGAAAACACATAGAAATAGTTATTATAATAAAAGTAATAAAACAAACATATTTCCAAAATAAACACCCTTATATAAACAGACAGTATATAAACAGATATACAGTTGAGTAAGATGCGGATGAATAGAAATAAAATATTGCATGGTTGAACATGTAACAGTAATTAAAATAGATAAATATGTATAGTACAGAATATTGCCCAGTGATGGCTCATATCACAGAAACAGTGCTACATTATAATGTATTAAAGAGTTTGACTGCTGCTTAAATTAAGAATCTGCAGAAGCACTCCTTCATGCACTGAGGGGGCAGTAGTTAGCTGAAGGAGCTGCTAAGTGTCAATAACACAATAAACCCAAATAGGCAGTCTAAAAAAATGTTAAAATGTAGTAAAGAGTTAAGATACAGTTAGTGCAAATATGTATATATAAATGCTGAAATGGTCAAATAGGGAAACAGTGCAGAGGACCAATGGTGCCACGTTAAAAGGCACTTGTAAGACCAGACCCCACATAAAAACTCAAAACGTAGAACATTAACACATATATACACTATTTACAATGTACACTATTTACAATATACATTATTTACAATGGGCAGACGTGTCCTTCTCCAGTCCATCCACAACAGAGACAAAATGTTCAAAGTTTTTAAATTCTCTGTTCTCCAGTCCCTTGGAGGGTGAAATGTTGATCGCAGGGCAAAATATCTTTTTTTTGTATTTTTTGTGTCCCTGGATTTTGTGCCCGCACGCCTTGCAGGTCGGGAGATGCTGCACCCTCTTAA